>NW_020954590.1:42167544-42269393 GCF_900497805.2 Vombatus ursinus | reverse complement strand
GAAGGAAGGAAGGAAGGAAGGAAGGAAGGAAGGAAGGAAGGAAGGAAAGGAATGAAGGAAGGATGGAAGGAAGGAAGGAAGGAAGGAAGGAAAGCAAGCAAGCACTGTGTTGTCCAACTAGCCAGTTCCAGTTGGATCCCGAGTGAAGCAGCTCCTATTACTACTCACGTAGGTTGTTATTTGTCCTTCGTTCTCAAAGAGGACCATGACATCAGGGAGGTGATACAATCAGTCACTGAGGGCACAAATATAAATAATGAAATAATTCCTACTCACAGGTAGCTTGATAGCTTACATTCTTTTTGTTTTATTTATTTATTTATTTTTGGCTAGGCGATGGGGTTAAGTGACTTGCCCAGGGTCACACGGCTAGTGAGTGTTTCATATCTGAGGCCGAATTTGAACTCAGGTCGTCCTGAGTCCAGGGCTGGTGCTCTATCCACTACACCACCTAGCTACTTGTAGCTTACATTCTAATGTGAATGGTCAGTGCATGGTCATGGAGACAAGAGATGGAGTATTGTGCATGACATTAAGCATTTCAGTGATCTTGCTCATGGTCATGACATTGAGAAGAACCAGAAGCAGATGGACAAGAAATAATAATTTACTTTTATATAGCCTCTACTATACACTATATACTGCACTGAGCTCTTTACAAATATTATCTCCTTTGATCCTTACAACAACCCTGTGAGGTAGGTGCTATTGTCCCCATTATTGTTGTTGTTGTTGTTGTTCAGTTGTTTCAGTTGTGTCCTCCTCTCCATGACTCCATTTGGGGTTTTCTTGGCAAAGATACTGGAGTGGTTTGCCATTTCCTTCTCCAGCTCATTTTATAGAGGAGGAAACTGAGGCAAACAGGGCTAAGTGACTTGCCCAGGGTCACATAGCTAGGAAGTGTCTAAGACTGGATTTAAACTTAGGTCTTCCTAACTCCAGGACTAATGCTCTATCCACTATGCTACCTAGCTGCCCTGTCCCCATTTTACTGATGAGGAAACTAAGGCAAATAGAAATTAAATTATTTGGCCAGGGTCATACAGCTAAGTAAGTATCTAAAGTTGGATTTGAATTCAAGTCTTCCCGACTCTAGGCTTAGCACTCCATTTATTATGCCACTTAGAGATATCAATTTGACTTGACACCATTTGAAGATCTTTGGAACATGTAGTGTGAATACATTTTCAAGGATTTGGTCGATTGCTTTATGCATCTACCAGTGCTGCCTTATGAAAACCCTAGCAAATTCTTTGTCTTGCCAACTAATGGTAGCCTGGAAAGGTTGGGAGTAATCTTGTACCAAGTGAGTGATGTTCACTAGAAACCTGTTGAATTTTCTGGCGGAGGACACAGTGAAAACGAAATTCATCTCATCTACAAACTGGAATTTCTTAAATTTGCAGCGGGTAGTTACTGAGAAGTTCCAAGATGATGTTTATGGAGTCCAAGTGTGAAATGACAACAGTCTACTGACAAATTCTGACACTAAGTTGGATTCTCTTTACAAAGGTGGATAGCAGCCCTAGTCAGCTGGCTATGAATTCAGCATATACTATAGGCCAGAGAAGAATAACATGGTTGTACATACTAAGTGATTCTGAAGGCATAGTGATACCCAAGGAAGGAGTGAAGGCAATCAATGACACACAGAAATGGATCTTTTCACATGAAGATACAGCTAAAAGATTTTTACTTCAACCTTAGAGTGTGCTATGAATGATGCATTGAACAAACCCCTTCTTCCCCAGCTGTGTGGGTGACTCTGTAATGAAGGATGATGAGAAATGACACAACCCAAGAAACAAGGAAGTGGCCCCCTGAGAGCTTTATTCTCCTAAGGGGCCCTGTTGAGACAATGGCAAAAGTTGGAACCATGCAATGGAGGCCGTGCTACATTTTATTAGATCCCACAAATGGTACCAAAAAGCGGTTAATGTCACAATAAGGCATTTACTCTAAGACCATGAAAGCACTGCAGGATGTCCCCGTTGGATAAGGGCCAAGACAGGATAGTTGAGTGAGTAAAAAAGAGAATCTACTGACCTCAAATGGCCTTTAAGAAATGTGAGATTTGTGCTTTTTGCTTTCAGTGGAAAGTGCTACCAACTTGTATTGTGTACTTAGATAAAATAAATACTATTAGTATTTGAAACTTATATATATATATGTACATATGTATAGGGGGGAGGGACTTTTTTGTCCCTAGAAGACAGAAAAATATATGCAACACTCTCATGATACAAGACCATTTCACCTACTATATACAGACATACCCAAACTGGAACCAATGAGCTTTTATAGTTGTCTAGGTGGTGTGGAATGAGTATTTCCCTGCCAGAAAGCACCCTGACCAACGGAGAGGCTTTTAAAACAAACTACTTAGGAAAGTATTAGTTTTGGCAGGAATCAAGAAATCTAGAACCACACATTACCTTCTTCAGAGAGACCACAACCCAAGCATTTTGACCACACATTACTACATATACTAAGGATCCTGAGGCCTAAAAAGAAGGCTTGGGGAGTCAATGCTGCTTTTTTTTTTTTTTTTAGTGCATGTTTAGATGCTATCTAAAGAATAATGTTATAGGCTTTACACCATATCTACTGATGGCTCATTGAGAGTTACATTTTCCCTATTACTTGTGCTTTTGCATGTCAGTAAATGGAAAAGAAATAGAAACTCAAACCCAGTATGCCTTGGAGTTGAGAGATCCCTATTGTCTTAGCCTAGAAAAGCTCTGATACAAATAAAAGATGGCATGACACTTGAATTCATTGTCAGGATCTTCATCAAAGTGACAGAATTCTACTAAGAAATCTTGGTACAAAGGGAACACATAAAATAGTAGACCCAGGGAAAGCCATCCCATCCTAAGTAGTTGAGACTTTGGCAATTTGCCAGCCCCAGAGAGTGGTAGGAGTCCTGCAAAGTCAATATGCTACAACTACTTATTGGCCACTGGGGAGTTAGAGAGAATCCCCAGGGATCAGGAGAAAGGACAGATGAATGGGAGAGTCAGCTAAGTGAACTCTAAGAAGGAAAGTCTACTAGTTGCAGAAAGGCTCTCTAAGCTTGATAATAAATAATTCAGAAGACAATGACTCCGATGATGAAGAAACTGAATATTGCTAACTTCTAGAAGACAGGAAATCAATTGTGCTTGTCACAGATACGGGAAGGCCTCAGCTCAGACAGTGGGAAGGGATGAATCCAGGGTCAGCCCCTTTTATTCACCTAGTATCTAACAACTAATGCTGTTTGAAGAGAAACTTATGGAGCAGAAGTAACCTAAAGAGTTTAGAGATTGTGATAGGTAGCCTAGGCCTCTGCCAAGTTCAGGAAATCATGGTACAAGTTTCAGTCCAATTACGGCACTGACAAGGCTTATTTGTGATTCACTAAGAACAAGGTGGTACTGAAGCTGGATCACACCAGCTCACAGGAGCTGATTGTTAATTTTCAGTGTGAGTATTTAGGTCTCAGAAATTGGTAAATGCTATATATAAATCAAGACTTGATTTATTACTTTGTTGATTGTCTAGATTTAAGAAAGTGATGGAGAAAAATAGTAACAATGCAGGTTAAACTTAAAAATGTATTGCATGTATATTTTTTTTTTCAGAGAGCTGGTTACTAAACATTTACTGGCATATTCCTAATTAGGAGCAATTAGAGAAATGGTTGGCCATAGAGCCGAACTATGACCCTTGTTGGAGTGCATTTAGTATGTGCTTTGTATGTAACTGCAAATGCGAGATGTGTTCTACATGACCTAACGTATGTGTTCATTGTATAATACTTTACCATTTGTGCTAGTGTGCCATGATATGTGTGTAATATTGTCAGATGTGCTTCTGACTCTGCATGTGACCCATAAATTTGGTTATGCAGCCCTGCCATATGAAGCATACTATATATCATAGCCTCTATCATAGGATTTATTTTCTTGGTCAAACATATCATTGTTCTTACACATGCTACTACTTAGATGCTATGCAGTAGCTTTGTTACATGTTCTAAAACTAGTTGCATACAATTTGAATATGAATGCCACCTGTACATATATGCATTAAGAAAATAAGGTGGCTGTCTGTGACAAATATTACATGTCTAGTAATGAAACTTAAGGCATGTTCACTGATGCTCAAGTACATTCTACAATTTGTAGGGACTCTAAAATTTTTCATTGGAGGTGAAGATGTAATTAACCTGAACTTGTAGTGATTCTGTGGGACCCATCCAGAAAAGGTTTAAATCCTGGGCACAATAGGAAAAGTCAAAGAGCAAGCATTTTAAAAAGGAAAGTAGCCTACTGTGAGGAGAGAGATAGGAGATATACCATCAGGGAAGGACTTGTGAATTTTTCCTCTTGCTGCTTGGATAGGACTAAAAGACTTGGGCAATTTCTGTCCTGTCCTGGGAAAACAACTCTCCCTTCCCTGTCTTCACTGAGGAAAGGAAAGGAAACGAAACAAGCCAGTGTGTTTGGTGCTGCCCTGCCTGCTTAAGCCATGTCCTACTCTGGCAGGAGTCAGAGACCAGCTGGGACATGCTGAGTTAACAGTCATTCCAAATGACTGGACCTTGACCTTCTAGGTATTTTTGTCATGAGTAAAATACCCCTGTGGTGGACATTGTTAGCTCCCTGAGGGAACAGCTGGGGTGGGGAACTGAGCTCTTGGGTTTGACTTTCCTGCCAAAAGGGAGGGTGGCTGCCTGGTCTGGAAAGAATTCGTGGGCTGGGAGGAGATACCCAGATTAAGTGCATTAATGTAATTTTTTTCATTCCTTTCTAATATTATGATTAAAGAGTTGTAAGTAAACACAAAGAGTTGTTTTTATTCCTTTCCAATAGTTTGATTAAAGAGTTATTCCTGTCTTGGTGAACAACCTCATTTGAAACACAGCAGAGAAAGAATGAGGGACAAAGTTTTCCTAGAGTAAGTTAGAGCTGAAGAATTCTGAAGGAATAAATCCACATCAGAGCCCTAGGTTAATGAGATGGGCATTGCCACCCATAGCAGGGTGTGGGGAGAGAAGCAACCAGTTCTCTGAACATCCAGGGGCTTAGAAGTTACTCCAGAGCACTTTTTGGGTTTACCGCTAAATTAATCGCTTGATTCACATCTCTTGGCTCTCACTATTGAATAAATGCAGGTATTGCTCCAAAGCACCTCCCATCCCCCTCCCTCTGATCTGTAGCATATTTATCAAGCTTATAATCAGACTACCACAACAGAGGCAACGTTGGATGATCCAGCAGGTAGACAGGATATGATGGTAGGGCAAGATGGTTGTGAGTGAAAAGGCAGAAATCCAGGTAGTCTTTATCATGGAGGTCTGGAACTGGGTACCTGTAGTTGTCCTGGAAGATGAGGGGAGAGAGAGACATACAGACAGACAGACAGAGACAGAGAGACAAAAAAAGATAGATACAGAGACAGACAGAGAGAGAGAGAGAGAGAGAGAGAGAAGAGCAGCAGGCAACCCATTGAGATCTACCCTAAATAGGAGGGTGGTTGGCACCATGATCTGGCAATAGGGAGCAGCAGTGATTTCATCGCAAAGACTGGGATTCACAAATCGGATTTCGGTCTCCAGAAGGGCTGAGAATGGTGCTAGATGAACTGGAACATCAGACAAAGAAGTAAAGCAGGGACTCACTAAAGAAATGTTCTACTGGACGGGGAAGTGGTTGTAAGAAATGATGATGACGATGGTGATGGTGATGATGGTGATGATATTTATTAGCTATAATAATATTTTAATAATAGCTAGCATCATAAAGTGTATTTTATAGTTTGCAAAAAACAAATATTATCTATTTGATACTCGCAACATCCCTGGGAGACAAGTGCATTATTTTCTCCATTTTAGAGATGAGGAAACTGAGGCTGAGATGGGTTAATTGACTTGCCCGGGTCACACAGCTAGAGTCTGAGGTTGTATTTGAACTGAGGAATTCCTGACTTCAAGCTAAAAGTTTTATCCACTGCCCCACCTAGCTATTTCACAGAATGGAAGAGATTTCAGACAGATAACATCATGCTTTTGCAGAATGCTTCATGGTTTACAAAATGCTTTATGCTTGTTATCTTATTTGATCCTCACAACAACCCCATGAGGAAGGTGCTATTATTATCCCAATTTTATATATGGAAAAACCGAGGCTGGGACTAGTTAAATGACTTGCCTGAAGGTCACACAGTGAACAAATGTGTTTGGGGGAGGATTGGAACTCAGGTCTCCCTGACTACATTCACAACTCTATCCACTGTACCACCCAGCTACCTAACATAACAGCTCAGCTAGTGCCACCTGGCTTCAAGGTCAAAGCAGAATTATCCATAATGCTAACTTCATGTCAAACTGCTAAGGCTCTGACTCCAGGGAAGTGTATATATTTCTCCTGAAGAGGGGCTGGCTAGGTTCCAGAGTCCAAAGAGGGACTGCTACCAGGTGTGGGTTAAATTAATGGGGTTTGGGACAGCGAGTCAGGCTGGCCATTACAGCATGACACGCTCTTATATTTGAAACTATCTAAACTGAGCTGGCTGAAAACTAGTGTGATGCTGAGATTCACTATGACCACCTGGGTGCCAGGTATATTAGAAACTAAAAGACATCACAGGAACTTTAAATATAGGCATTTCCATTAACATGACACTCCATAGAAATTAGATTTTATTATGAAAGCAATCACAGGATGTCTCCCTGAGAAATCCTGCCAATTCACCCAAATCTTCAGTATTTATACTCATGGAGTATCTCTGAGTTGGAACAACCTGGAAGGGTCATCTAATCAAAATTCACAATACATTGTGGTAATCTCCTCTATAACCTCTCTGATAGGTGGTCATCCAGACTTTACTTGCATTTCCAGTGACAGTGTGCTCACTACCTAACAAAGCAGCTTCTTCTTGTCTGGTCATTTTTAGTGGTGTCCAATTCTTCACGACCTTGTTTGGAATTCTCTTGCCAAAGATACTGGAGTGGTTTGCCATTTCCTTCTCCAGCTCATTTTACAGATGAGGAAAATGAGGTAAACAGGGTTAAGTGACTTGCCCAGAGTCACACAGCTATTAAGTGTCTGACGGCAGACTTGAACTCAGGAAGACAAGTCTTCCTGATTCTGATCCCAGTGTTCTATCCACCGCGCCACCTAGTGACCCTACTTAGAAACTATGCCCCTCCAAATCACTCAACTCTGTATACTCTTTAGTCCAATGATTCCACTTCCAGGCCTATACCCCAAAAAGATCGAAGGAAAAGGAAAAGGATCCATGCATACAAAAATATTTAGGCAGCTCTTTTTATAGTAGTAAAAAAAATGGGAAAAAGGAAATGCCCATTAAGTAGGAAATGACAGCATAAATTATGGAATACAAATGTACGATAAGAAATTATGAAAGAGATAGTTTCAAATTAAACCTGGGAAGGTTTTTATGCACTGATGCTGAGTGAATTGAGTAGAATCTAGGGGAAATGTATAAACAAAAACAACATTATTAAAAAAAACTTTTAAAAGCTTAAGAATTCAGATCAATGAATGACCAATCACAATTCCAGAGGACTAATGATGAAACATGATACCCACCTTCTGATAGAGAAGTGATGAAGTCAAGATAAAGAGCAAGACATACATATATTCAAACATGGCCAGTGTGGGAAATGGTTTCACTTGATCATGAGTATTTGTTATAAGGGTTTTGTTTTTTCTTTATCTTTTCCAGTGACAGGGGTAGGGGAGTAAGAAAAGAGTCTAAGGAAGGATTAAATTTGGGGGAAAATTAGGTGTATGGACAAGGCATCTTATAACTTGTGTAATGTGGGAAAAAAATCACTAGGCCAAGTACTGATAGAACATTTTGGAATGAACTATGTGCATGTAGAATAGAGTAACTGTTTCACTCTGGGGCCATGTGGGGTGAGCTCTTTCATAAGGAATCAGAGAGAAAAGAGCTATAATACTGTTAGGGTTGAGAACTCTAGAGCAGATATCTACAATTATTCTTTCTTACTTCCTTTCGCCCAACCAAAGGCCAAGACATTCTCTTGATGGTAGCGGTCCTTTGGTGTGGTAGGAGGAGTTATGGCTATCTCCAGCCCTAACTATCTGTGAGGAGAATTTTGAGTGTTAGTTGGAGTAAAATAAAAGGAAGAACATTATTGAGTGTGAGTAAACTGCCTAACAGAATACTAGGAATTGAGTGTGAGAAAGGAAAGATATAACTGGGTGCAGACCTGAGGAGATAATTCCACATTCAGATTTGAGGGGGTGAGTCTTGAACTGTGGCCTTTGTAGCTATTGTAGAGCAATAGCTGTAACCTTCCCTTACTGGAGTCATATGAAATGAATAAGTTTAGAGGGGAACTGTAGAGTAAGGGAGGCCATCAGTGGAAACTCGCATGGAAAAATCCTCTTCTTTTTACAGAGATATCTGAATGGCACCAGTCTAAGCCCTCAGTGGTTTCCTCATGGGACAAGAGAGTGCTAATTGTTTAAAGCAGCTACAAATCCACCAATAAGGACAAACAAGTAAGGATAGCTGAGGAATGAGAAGAGCTGCTCTTAATTTCTGCTTTGCCATTTCAGTTACCATTCTTCCTATGCTTCAACTTACGTAAAGTAATGCTTCTTAATGATCTAATTCAAAAGCATGGGAAGAACCCAACTCCAGCCAGAGAGGTGATGGACTTAAAGTGCAGACTGAGATGGACATTTTGATATTGCTAAGTGACTATTTATTTCGCTGGTCTATGTATATTTGTAATGATGGTTTTATTTGTCCTTTTTATTGTTCAGTTGGGAAGGAGACAATGGGAGAGATAATAAATGCTTATCAAATAAATAAGTCAAAATTTTTAAAAGCTAAAGGGAAGGGAAGAGGGGAAATAAAAACCTCACTGGAGCCATATGAAATTCACAAGCTTGTAGGGTGTCTGTAGAACAAGCAAGGCTTCAAAAACAGCTCCAAACTTAGGAACCCTTTGGGATCCAAAAGTTTGTAAGGCAGTTTGGAATGCAGAATTCATTTCTCCCTAGAAAAAAATGTCACCCATGGGAAGACTTCTGTGAACTGATACAGAGCAAATTAATCAGAATCAAGAGAACAATATACAAAATTATTATGATGATGAAAATGAAAACAATACTAAAAACAATCAAAATCAAAATAATTGCAATGACCAATCTCAATTTTGGATAAGATGAAATATACACATCATCCTCACGGTAGAAAAATGGGGCATGACAGATACAGAATGGTGCATATTTTGCTAGAAAGAATGTGGTAGTATGCTAAAAAAATTACTGGAAAATCAAAAAATATCAAATTTTTTAAAAAAATGTTATACCCAAAGGTTATTTACCTATTCTATTTATCCATTTAGTATAGCTGAACTATAGCACTCACAGTACTTGTATGGATTTGGGGTCCTGGATCTGGGAGGTAGTGAGGGATAGAACTGCCTATTGGCTCCTGTTCCTGCAACTTACATCATATTATGATGCTCTGGTATGGGTCTGGGACTTCTTGCCCTTGGGTATAGCCTCAGTCCTCTTTAAGTCCTTATAACTGGAATGCTGTATGGGGTATACTTCAGGCCAGACTCCATTCCTAGTGTCCACATACTTCTCTGTTTCTCTATGCCAGTCTGGTCTGGAAAAATGACTCACTGTATTTTTTTTCTTGGATTTCCCAATCAGGACTTGGTATGGTGCATTTTCTACATCTTCGGGGAGGAAGAGTAAGGGCTTAGCTATGCTTCAGGCTATTCTACCATCTTGGCTCTGCTCTCCTTCCCAAACCAGAAACCCATTAAACTCCTAATTGGTAGTCTTTTGGGTAGGGTACCAAAGGGGGAAAAAAATCAGACTATGAAGGGAAACTATTTTAGGTCTAAATGAGGTACTACTTAGGCCATCCCTGTCTGACAATTTCCTCCTTGGAAAAGGGAATCAATACTTCTGTTTTCCACAGTTTTTCCCCTTTCTCTGTCTAGAGTTCACAGATTTTATTGAAAATATTTTAGGTTTTGTGGTTTTTCCTCCCAGAGCATGGAAAGGTCTGGCCTGAGGGTTGGGGAATAGGACTAACAGAGTATAAGAAGAGGGAATGGCTTATTTGTAAACCAGGTGTTCGTCAGGTTGGAGACTGCCTGTACTTAGCACAAAGTACTCTAAGCCCTTCAGAAGTATACTTTGGAACCATGAAACATTTTTGCAACTCGGCATATTTTGAGGATAACTTAAGGTGCACCTGGGACCAATTATTAAAGAAGTATGAATCAAAGTGATGAATTCAGTCCTCAGGAAAAGCTCCAATATTGAGCAGAGCAGAAATGTTTGATTTTAAGGGATCGTAATATGATGATAATCAGTTTACTCTGTCTAAGACAGCCAGCCCAAAGGCAACCCTTTGTCCTCTGCAGAGACTCATCTAAAATTTCAAGGCTGATTTCAGTGGAGCCATTTGTAAACGAACTCCCTTTTAGATATAAAGGTTGCAGTGGCAACAAATGTGAGGATGTGACCCCTATGATACTCACGGCAGTCAATGTGTGACAATAGGAACATACTCTGCTGATATTGATAATGAGATTGATAATAGGAGAAACAGTAAGCCGGGGAAGCACAGAGCAAGAACTAAGCTCCAGGGACTAGAAGATCAAAAATTTAGAGGTGGAAAGGATTATGGGATCATAGATTTATAGCTAAAAAAAGACCCAAGAATTATCTACAGATGGGGAAAATGAAGCCCAGCCAGGTTAAGATACTTGTCACCTGAGGTCACACAGGTGACAAAGCTGAGATATGATTGAAGGTCCTCTGAGTGAATTTAGGCCTCTTCTTACTATATCACACAGAAAAATAACAATTAAAATAAATCTAAGGAATGATGATGTGATTTTCACCCTTAGTTTCTGCAGAAGTCTAAAGAACACTAGAACTATACATATATATGTATATCAAGTTCATTATATATAAATACATACATATAAATATGCTTTTTGGACCTGAGATTTCATCAGTGTAGTAAACTCAAAGTTAAGAATCTTATTCTACAGATTCAGATTGACATCTGTTCTGAAACTTATAGAATTAGAGAGCCAATGGAGACCCTGAGAGCTTAACTGATTTGTCCAGGGTAGCGCAGTTAGCATGGGTCAGAAGTGAGACTTGAACTGAGGCCAGTTTACTTTCCACTACGTCAGACTGTTTAATTTCATTATCAATATTTTGAAATATTAAGATGTTGTAATGTATAACCCTTCATCTCTCCTTTCTCTGTTGGGGATTCATGGTGAGGCTAGCCAAAGTAAATATATATTTTAGACATTTTATATATATGTATAGAATAGTTGATGTGGAATCTTTAATTTCAAGAGTTATTGCTATTCCCCATCGTGGATGTCTCATTTTTTTCTTTCTGACTATAAGCCTACTTGGCTTCAGATTTCCTTTTCTAAAAACGAAATATATCAATCTTTCTCCCTTCATCTCTCCTTTCTCTGTTAGGGGTATATGGCTAGCCTAGCCAAAATAAATAGAAACAGAGCTGGTGGAGGCATTAACATTGTTGACAGCCTTCCTCTTAGGAATAACCCATGAATTCAGCCTCCTCACATAAGAAAAAGACAGAGACAAGAGAGAAAAAGGGTTGGAGTGGATACTGAATTCCAGGCTTATCAGGTTTCCCTGGACAGGATGAGGACATGATACACCAATTGCATGGTTGGGTAGGATGATATCATGGTATTGTGATGCCAAAAACCATTCTAGTAGAATAGTCAGTCCAGGTAGAAGGGAGAGAAAACAGATTTCTCTTCATTAAAAATAAAAAAGAACAGTGCTAGAAGTTATTACAGATGTGGAACATTGCATATTTTTTCATATATGGAAGGAAAATTTATTAAGTACATAGTATGTGCTAAGCACTGTGCTAAGTGCTTTCATTTGACACTAAGAGGTAATTGCTATTGTTTTCCCCATTTTACAGACAAGTAAACCGTGGCAGACAGAGGTTAAATGACTTTCCAAGGGTCACAGAGCTAGTAAGTATCCGAGGCTAGATCTGAACTCAGATCTTTCTGATTTTAGGCCCAGAGCTCTATCCACTGTGCCACCTAGGCCACCATATTATTAGTTTGTGACAAGAGACATCCCAGGAAATGAGAGTGATCTGCAAATGTTGGTAATGTAGAAACAAAACAAAACAATACAATTTAAAAAAAGGAAAAACAGAAAAAGTCCTAACCCTTAAAAATTTTTGTTGATGTCTCTCTTTTTCATATCACAATTATTTCCTTTAATACCCAGAACCTTTCTTTAGAATTTAAAAAAAAAGCGAAGCAAAACTGCAATATAATGATCAATCATAGCATTGTGAATATGTCACAGTCAGAATATAAATGTCTAAGTGGCAAAGGAGGGCAACTCCAGAAATCATATGTGGCTTACCTGAACAGATATGGTCGACATATTAACTTGTTTTACTTGACTATTTTTCTTAATTATAAGGAATGGCTCAGAATGGAGTCAGAAGTGGATATTGGGAAAAGATTGTGATGTTAAAAACATAAAGACTGAAGGCCAATATAGCAATTTGACTATGCCACATTCAGCATAAGCAATTTCTCCATTTTCCACTGAGAAGTGACAGATATACTTTTAAGTTAATAATTGTATAAATTCAATTCACTTCAATTCAACATTTATTAGACATATGCTAGGAGTTGGTGTAAAGAGGGAAAAAGGAACCCATTCAAATATAACTATTAATATATTAATGTATTATACATTGATATAACAATTAATATAATGATATAATATATTAACATATAAATATTCAGAAATAACAAGTTGTTTTGGGAAAGAATTATAAAATCACAATGTGGATTTTTTTTTTTAATTGAGCAAACTGTCTTTACTTTTTGGAACTACCATTCTAGGAAAAAGCAGAAGGTTGGGGAGTTATGTCTTCAAATTTAAGGCTTAGATAAAATGTGAAGGCTTGTTGAGATTTTAGAGTTTAATGTAGAATCTTGGAGCAAAAACTACTCAGTTTCTTGGTAAGTGCTTAGGTAAAGAAAATATTTTTCTTGGCAATGAGCATTTCACTTTTTCTTGGATAAAAAAACTATTAGAAAAAAAGTGGAATTGATCCAGTTTATTTAAATAGGCAAAGGCCTAAATCAAAATAAATATTCTGAAGAAATCTTTCCTGGACTAAATGAAGAAACAGAGGACAAACAAAGGAAAAGACAAGAAAAACAGTTTTTGGCTAAAATTATCTTTTAAGACTCAAGCACAGTTTGCACTCCTCTAACTTATTGTCAGAGAAAAACCAGAAACAGCCCTAACAAGTCCCAGAGATGTATCCTGGGTTAATAGAAGGAATACGTGTGAAAGTTGACACTGGAATGATATGATAACCAAATCTTAATCTACTAAAATTCAGAGTTGGAGGAAGGTAGGACCAGCTAACTAAGACCTTCTGGAAAGCATTACATCCTCAAATCCAAAGTCTCTAAACAATTGGCATGTGATAACCTTAATATTCATTAAGTTGGAAATATGAACAGAGACCCACTTGTTTGCCTCCTAGTCTAGGAGATTTAAATTTGTAAAGTATTCCTTAAGACAAGCAAGAAAAACTTGCAAGTACAGTGTGTATTTTCAGCCTTCCAATTGTTTTCCCCTCAAATAGAATTTCCCATGTTTTTCCTAAGTTTTTGATTCTGTTCAAGACCAAAAACCTGTTTGTCAAGTTCAGGCCAAGAGTTAATTTATAGAATGAAACTATAAACGCAATAATAGAAGTTAATGACAGAAACTCTGACAGAATCACAAATGTCGTATTTGGAATCTGCATTTCTTCTAAAAACAGCAGATGGTTTCTTGGCATAGCATTATTTTCCATCTTTGCATCAAATTTAGGGCTGAAATTTTAATATACTATAGGTAGGTAGGTGAGACAGACCCAAGACCTTTTAGAGAAAAGAAGAATTTGTTTCCTAGTGGACAGAGAAGCAGGAGGAGGCATACAGAAAATAGATTGAGGGCTCAAACTCCCAGATGATATGGGAGGAGATGGAATGAAGGGCATAATAAGTTGAGGGACTGGCCTTGGCAAGGATGGGGATCACCTCCTCATTTGAGATTGGAGAACAGAATGAGGGATGATGATGAGGAAGGCTATTGAGATACCGAAGAGAGGGAAGGAACTCTAGACAGATGACCTTTATTTATTCAGTGAAGTAAGAATTAAGGTCCTCTTTTTAGAGTGAAGTGGGAGGAAGTGGTAAAGAAAGTTTGAGGAGAGAAGTTTTATTTCCCCTTGTCTTACAGGTTTCTTATACCAGAAAAATGTCTTTTATAGTGAAACCTTGATGAATGGATTGCTCAGAAAAGGGCTAAGAGATCACCTGAAAGCTTTTTTGATAAAATCCTTCTACATATATTGAGTGGTCTATCGGAATTAGTCAGAAATTAATCAGGAAATCCAACACTGCATATTAAATTTTTTAAAAAGATAAGAAACTGCACATTTTATAGCATCTCTGAGATTTTTTATAATTCTCAGTTCTAATAAATCAATCAATAATGATTAATGTCAAACTATCCTTTGAGGGCCATCAGGCAGGAGCCAGACAAGGGTAATACAGGAGCCATATAGCTTATAAGGGGCTGAAAGTTTGCTAAACCCTGGTGATGGCAGCAAGGGCAGAGAGAAAGGCAGATTCTAGGTAGTAACATCTAACCCACAGACTTTGCTCTTCAGTCTTTTCTGTTATGTCTGACTCTTTGAGACCCCATTTGAGGTCTTTTTGACAAAGATACTAGAGTGGTTGGTCATTGTTTTCTTCAGTTCACTTTAAGGAAACTGAGGTAAATGGGGTTAAGTGACTTGACCCAAAGTCACACAGCTAGTAAGTGTATGAGACCAGATTTGAACTCAGATCTTCCTGACTCCAGACCTGGTGTTCCATCCCCTGTATTTGTGCCCAAAACTGAGCTTGGTGCTAAACTACAAAGGCAAACACAAAACAGTTTTTTTTCCCCTTTCCCCCCCCCCCCCACTCTTGGAGGGTAGTGAGTGGGAGAGATAACGTGTGCACATCTAAGTGGGAACGGGAAGTGGAGAGAATTTTGTTTCCTCCCTTCTGGTTCAGTTGATGGAGTCACAGAATGTAACCACAGAAAACAAAGTATTCATGTGTTAACAAAGCATTAACACCCAGAGATCCTTTTACAAAGTGTGAATGTTATTTTGATGAAACTAAAGGGAGCCTGGTCTGTGGATAAGTAAAAATTATTGACCATACACCTGGAAGCTTTAAATAGTACTAGCCAAGAGTCAGGGGAAAACTTCAGTTCTTCACTTTTCAGGGTGGGAGGAAGAGAAAGAAGGGATTTTTACTCCTTCCCCACTCACAATTCATCCATAATATCTAGCAGCTAAACTACTTACCCAGAGAGGGCGTCCATCCAGCAGATGGAATCAGGTCAAGAGAGTTTGAAACACATACTTCAGACAGATGCAGATATAGAGAAACAGCCACTCAAGGCAGAAATCAGTTCCAAGGAGTGTGACCTCTGGAAGCAGAGAAGAGAGCCTGTTTTGAACTCAAGAGGATCATTGTGCCCTGCAAAGAGTAAACCGTGGGAGCTCAGTGAGCAATTTGCATCCAAAAGGGAGATCTGTAGAACAGATTCTACAGGAGAAAGGACTTCAAGGCCCTTCAGTATCAGAGCTGTGACTTGAGTTGGCTAAATGTACATCCCTTTAAAGGTGAATTCAAAGTTTGTGAACACGTCCCACAGATAATGTTTATGGGAGGAATGTCTTGTAGGTACTATTTTTACTATACCATCTTGGGAGGTACATTTATTGGGATCTAGTTGTACTTACCCGTTTATGGTTAAGGGGAAGCATGGAGGCTCATAAGTTAATATTTTTTTATTAATTTATTTTGATTTATCAACAATCATTTCCATAAGTTTTTGAGTTTTAAATCTTTCTCCCTCTTAAGTTAATAGTTTTAAGATCAACTATCTATGGGATATCACTTTAACTACAAAATACTAGCTGCCCTTTGAGAAGTGGCTTAGAGGATATATATTAAGTATATATGTAACATATATAAAACCAGGATGAAGTAATTGGAGAGGGGAGCCATTGGCAGGTAAGATTGGGAAGGATCTCATGAAGGAGGTAGCATCTGAGCCAAGCTTTGAAGCAAACTAAGGATTCTATTAAGTACGGGTTGGTGCAACAAATTCCCCTTTCTGGACAATTCTAAATCCCAACATATCTACTATTTTAATTATGGGACTCTATAAATTCCAGCGATTCTCTGAACTATAACTCACCACACCCCCTTAGGGAGATATGCAAGGATAGTGACTTCCCTGACTATCATCAATCTAGTCTCCCTCCTCTGCTTAATAAACAGACTTGAAATGCAGCAGAGTAAAGAACAGCTGGGTGGCACAGTGGATTAAGCACCAGGCCTGGAATCAGAAAGACCTGAGTTCAAGTCTGGCCTCAGACACTTACCAGCTGTGTGACCCTGGGCAAGTCACTTAACTCTCAGTTAAAGACCTCAGTCTCCTCATCTGTAAAATGAGCTGGAGGAGGAAATGGCAAACCACTTTGGTATCTTTGCCAAGAAAACCCCAAATGCAATCACGAAGAGTTAGAAACAACTGAATAATGACGAAGATCAGTCCACAGAAATGAACTCAACCTATCTTTCTGGAGAAATACAATAAAATCTCATTTAGCAGTACTCCAAATAACTAGCATCTTCAAATAATGGAACTTTTTCTCAATCTTTATGTTTACAAAAAAGAGGCCAATGACAAGAGAATAAGCTCCTAACAACCTTTAGTATATGTGCTGGTCTCAGGACACATTTGTCCCATTTCCTATACCTTCTTACATCTATAGTAAAATTCATTTCAATCATTCAATCAACATTTATTAAATACCTCTTCTGCCACAGAGTGGGCAGAGTGCTGGGCTTAAAAGTCAGGAAGGACTAAGTTCAAATCCTATCTCTGATGTGTGACCTTTGACAAGTCACTTAAGCTGTGTGTTCCCAAACAATTCCCTATGACTGATTTACCAAGTGATATCTGGATTGCAATCTGTATTGATGGAAGAATTACTGCACTGGGAGTCTCCCACAGTGATGAGATCATAGCTCATTCACATATTCATATTTATAGATACAGGGCAGTGCTAGACCATGAGCTTACAAAGATGAAAAGCAGCAATTTTTGTCCTTAAGAAACAACTTAAGAAGATTCAATATGGAAACAGGTAAGTATAAAGCAGGGTTTGTTGTTCAGTCGTGTCTCACTCTTCATGATCCCATTTGGGGTTTTCTTGGCAAAGATACTGGAATGGTTTGCCTTTTCCTTCTCCAGCTCATTTTACAGATGAGGAAACTGAGGCAAGCAGGGTTAAGTGACTTGCTCAGGGTCACACAGCTAGTAAGCGTCTGAGGCCAGATGAGTCTTTCTGGGCACTCTTTCCACTGCACCACGTAGCTGGCTCATAAAACAGGGTAGGATGTAGCTAATGGACATAAATAAGTATAAAACAGGGTAAAACGATAAAAAAAAAAAAGAAGACATCTAGACAAAGGGCTCCAAAAAAAATTGAGAAGGGAAAGATCACTTTCAGTTGAGGAATCATGGAAAGCTACTTGGAGAAGATCATCTGTGCTGGGCCTTGAAGGACCAGAAGACTTAGCCATTAGAAATACAGAAGGTACAGGTAGGCAGCATAGTGTATAGAGTACTGGATGGGGAGTCAGGAAGGCCTGAGTTAGAATCCTGACTCAGAAACTCAATAACTATGTGACCTTATCAAGACACTTAATCATTCTGTCTCAGTTTCCTAATCCATCAAATGAGAATAATAATAGCACTTATTCCCCAGAGTTGTCAGAAGGATAAAATAAAGTAATACATGTAAAATGCTTTGCAAACCACAAAGCACTATACAAATGTTAGGTATTATGATTATCATTGCCCATCTAGGGAATGTGGGCACCAACTTATGTAAAGGCTCAGAAATAGGAATGAAAGATAAGGTCTGAGGACAATGTGACCGGATTGTAGAGTAAGTGGAAGGGTGTTGTTGTTTGTCCTTAGTTTTTAGAGGGCTGATGACATCACAGGGTGGTGCCTTGACTGGCTCATGAACTGAATTTAAGTGAGGAAGAGCTGCACAAAGTCATCAGCCTCACTGTCTCTTCCAGAATCATCAAAGTCCAGTGGCGAGACAAAAGTCAAGATGACTGGTGATGGCCTGGTACGCAGCAGGTGACCTTGGTGTCTTCAATGTCTGACCAAGCTCTAAGCGCTCCACAGCACCTGCTTCAGCCGCTTTCATGGCCATTGGAGTAAATTGTTCTTATCCGCCCATTCCATCTGGGGGAAGTCTTTACATGCTTGAGGTAGATGGCTTTGTAACTTACCAATAGGTCTGAAGCCAGTCAGTTGCCTTCAATGTGGAGAGTAGGCTGTGAATCGAAGGTTAGAATAAGAAGCCATGTTCAGAATGCAGAGTCATGCTTTAGGTATGGGTGACTGTAAGGTTCTTTATGACTTTGAGATTCTGGTTCTGTGACTGCTGATGTTGTAAGATAACCGCGCACAAGACATTTCAAGATCATCATTCATCCCATAAAGATGATATACACACACATTGCATAGGCAAGCACAGGTATTAAGACTTTGAGGAAAGATTTTCAAAAAGATTTTGAATACAAAGCAGCTTTTTGGGGGGTTAACCCTTAGTTAACTAGAGTGCCCCATTTTCAAAACATTCCATTAATCAAGGTTACACTATGCAAGGACTTTATTCTTCATTACAAACAACCTGTTAGAAAGCGGCAAATTAATCTTTCAGTAACTGAAACTGAAAGATGTTCATGACAAATGTAAAAGTCCTAATACCTTAACACTAAGTCATAGTCACTTGCAAATCTCCACTTGTCAAGAAGCTCAAGTGTTCCATTTCCATGGTAATAAATGTGATAGTAACTCCTATAAGCGTGGAGCCCTTTGATACTGAAGTGGTTATTAAAAAGAAGGAAGTGGTCAAGGGAATGGAATTTTCTTATGAAGCAGGTTACATTACACCACTGGAGTAGTTCACAATACTGATGAGGGAATTAAAAAAGATGACTGAACTCAAAAATGGTTCAAAGCTTACTGTACTGATTGCTCAATCATTGTGTCAGAAACTCAGAATCCTAACGAGGGCAGATCAACTGGAGATTTGCCCCAGGGCATTTACAGTTAGAAAATGCTGATGGTACTTGTAGGTCTCAGCTTAGGTAAACTCTTCCCCATTTATCCTCCAGCAGCTACCTTGGGTACAACTAACCAGGTGATACAGTGGATAGAGTGCTGGGCTTGGAGTCAGGAAGACCTGAGTTCAAATCCAGCCTCAGAAACTTCCTAGTTATGTGACCTTGGGTAAGTCATTAACCTCTGTTTGCCACTGGAGAAGGAAATGGCAAACCACTCCAGTGTCTTTGCTGGAAACTCCATGGATAGAGTCCCAAAGGGCAGGACATGACTGAAATGATGGAACAACAGGTGCTTTGCATTGACCTGTGGTTTTCCCTACTCAACTCTCTGCCCAGAGCAGTCAGTGTCTACTTAGCATATTGCCTGGCATATAGTAAGTGCTTAATAAATGCTTATTATATTCATGGTTACCATGGGGTAATATCACAGAGTCTTTCTCCCTTCCCCCTCAATTGAATTTGCCTTAAGATTTTATTTTTGGGTAAGTCACTTGATGTCTCCCTGTTCCAGGCAACTCTCTAACGGCATAAGTTGCAGACCTGCAGTGTTTAGGGGGAATTTCCTCACTGTACCAGTGAAATCACAGGTGTGGTCCAGAAAAGGGGAAAAAGTGGATTAGAGGGCTATTTGATCTCATTCTACTTGCCTGAGGGGAGAATTACGCTGCTTGCCCTTGATTTATAGTTACAACTAGTTACAACTCTGCAGAAACCTGTCACCAACAGGAATAATGGGGAATGTACATCCTATTAAACCCTAAGCAGAGCTCAGAAGCAGTGAGTTGCCAGGTGATGCACAGGGCAGAAAGAATAAAAGATGTTTCGTGTTTACAGTAGCACAGTGCCGGGAGCAAAGGAGGAGAACAAAAATAGACCTATGGCAGGTGGCAAGGGCAAGGTATTCCGCTCCAGTGAGGAGTGGCTGGTGAATAGTGGGCTTTTCCACGTGCTCTGCTCCGAGCCACATCTGTCACAGTTCTATAACGCCAGATGAAAGATTTAGATACTTTCACCTTTGACTCTCCCCTCACTTCATCTTGAACAGGTAGATCTTCTGAAATTTCCAGACATGGTCCTTTGTAATTTCTTAATATTAGTATTAACTTCCCAATGACTTAACTTATCATTTGGGAGCAATTTTGAGTTCTTTCCTTTTCTTAAAAAGTACAACAGTAACAAAAAAAAAAAAAGGTTCATCTATGGAGAATGTGGAGAGATTGTTGGGGTTTTTTTCAATTGCATATTTAATTATTAATGTGCACTGACCTTGAAAGCAGCTGCCTGTCACTGGTATGTTGGGAGGAACACACAAAGCATTTGTTGTCACTCCAGGCTGCTAGGAATGTCCTGTTCCAGAGAAGCATGTTGTGTGTGGGGACTGCGGAGAAGGACCGGGGAGGTGCTGTTTGTTTGACCTATTGTGGAATGTAAAATGTGTGTGTGGTAGGGGCAGGGGGAGTTTAGGATCGAAATCCATGAGTAGGCTTTTAAAGATCATTCAATTGGGCATGTTTAGTCCTTGGGTCAAATTTATTTTACTCTTTTGTTCTTCTTTTCAATAAAATGCCTTAGAAGTATAGCCTGACCAGATGCTTTGCTGAGCAGTTGTTTTTTTTTTTTTTTTTTTCAGTTTGGCCATAAGAATATTGGCAATAGTTTATTTAAGTTTTTCTTCAAAGTGTTAAAAAAAAAAAATCAAAAACCGAACCTAACATTTAGTTGCTTTAGCCTCACACTGAGAGGCAAAAAGGTGTCCTAGATAGAGAACTGACCTTGGAATCAGGAAAATCTAGGTTTGAACCTGACCTCTGACATATATTGGCTTTCTCCAACATGCCTCATAAGCTTTCTCTTCCTGGAAAATCACTCTGCCTCTATAACCTCTTCCTCTGATTAGTAAGTGCTTTCAAGAAGCTTCATTTTAAAGCAAGTGCCCAGTGAAATCTGCTCAGGTTTACAGTGGAAATGACATGCTTATATACCCCCAGCAATTGTTGCAGTTGTGACCTTTGAACTAACCCATTGAGAAAAACAAAACAAAAAAAAACCCACAAATGTTTTATGAATTTCATGTTTTGTGTTGATTTGT
This sequence comes from Vombatus ursinus, assembly GCF_900497805.2. Taxonomy (NCBI): domain Eukaryota; kingdom Metazoa; phylum Chordata; class Mammalia; order Diprotodontia; family Vombatidae; genus Vombatus; species Vombatus ursinus. Next base: position 42,247,962 of record NW_020954590.1, on the reverse strand, counting down.
GTATAATATATAATGTAATGATTTAATTGCTTCAGGCTTTAATTTGGACATAAAAAATTCTTTGACCATTGCAATAAGTAAACAAACAAACAAATAAATAAAGTAAATACATGAGTGAATGAAGAAGGGAAGCAGAGAGAAGGAAAGGAGAGGAGAAGAGAGGAGGAAAGTGCCCAGGGCTTCATTCCTTTCTTGTATTTGTATTCCCAGAGTTCAATGTAATGCCTGGTGCATAGTTAGCACTTAAAAAATGTTTGTTCACTTTATGAGTCCATCGTGGTTAGCAACTTAAGCTCTCCTTGCCTCTAGGGATCAAATAGGTGGTACAGGTCATAGATTTCCTGGCCTGAAGTCAGGAAGAATCATCTTCTCTTGTTCAAATCTGGCCTCACATTAGCTGTGTGACCTTGGGCAAGTCACTTCACCCTGTTTGCCTCAGTTTCCTCATCTGTAAAATGAGCTGGAGAAGGAAATGGCAAAACACTTCAGTATCTTTGCCAAGAAAACCTCAAATGGGGTCATGAATAACAACAACAAACTCTCTATATAACACTATTAATTGCAGAGAAGGTACTGACCTAAATTGGTAATTGCTGTCCAGGACTTCCCTATACCAAAGAAATCACAGGTCTGTTCCCTATCTCTGTCTTCACACTAGAGAAAATTACAAGTTTGACAAATTTTTTTTACCAACAGAAACACTGAAGCACAGAGTTAAATGACCTAAACAGCTTATTCTGGTCTTAATTTGAATCTGACAGAAGCTCCTTTCTAGGTGCTTATGCATGTAGCAACGAGCAACCTTCACCCAAGGAATCTTTACCTTCTCTTCCATTTAGTTTGCTATCTCAGCAGCTGGAACATTACTGGAAAAAAAAACAAGAAGCTGTGCCTAATAATGCATAAGTATGTGTGTATGTATGTATGTGTTTATACAAGGTGTCCCAAAATTCTTAGGACTTTTGGGGCACTGTGTTTTTGCTCTTGTGCTTTTCGGCAAAATCCTGGCCACTCTTGATCTGTACAGTTCATCCCACATAGCTTTTTTTGGTAAAAAACAAAAACAAAAACAAAAACTCACTGTTCCAAACTTCCTTTTTCTTCAGATCTCCAAGCCTTTCCATCCCTTTGTTTATAGCAAATGACTTTATGTGAGTTAGTGACCCTTACTGAATCAAAAGAACATTCTCATTTACCTTAACATGTCCATAGCTCTACTCTCCAGTATATTCTGGAGTCTGAGCATGGGATAGATAGATAAATAGATAATATAGATGACAGATGAATAGATATATGAGAGATAGATGAGATAAATATGAGATAGATAATATAAATACATGATAAAGATGGATGGATAGATAGATGAGATAAGTAATATAGATGATAGATGAATAGATATATGAGATAGATATTATATAGATAGATGATAAAGATAGGTGATAAAGATGGAAAGATAATACAGATAGATGATACAGATAGACATAGAGATGAGATAAATAGAAGAGATAAATAGATGAGATAGATAGTTGATAAATAGATAGAGACATCCCTCCCCCTTTTAAATCTAACCCCTTCACTAGTACTTTGGACCTCATCCTTTCTCACCATCTCCCAGATTTTTTCTCACACTTGTTGCCCTTCCTAATAGCTTTAACCTCTTTTTCCACTGGCTTTTCTTCCATCCACATCTGAACATGTATAAGTTTCCAATTTGTTGAGAAGAGTATCCCTTGATTCACTATCCAGCTCTCACCTGATTTCTCTTTTTTCTTTCAGAACCCACCAACAATCTGGCTGAAAGAGTCACTGGTCCTTCCAGCTGTTGAGATGGGTATGGTGCTGAGATGGGTGTGGCCAACTTGCCCCATCAAAAGGAGCCCACAAATCATTCCACCCTGTTGCCAGGTGACTCATATCCGTAGGGGCAAATCTCTGGTTTTCCTTTGATATGGATCCAGCCTGCCCCTGGGATCTGGCTTTCCCTTTCATCTTTTCCCATTCAATTTCCCCATTTCCTCTCAGCATCACACTGAGGCTGCTGGAGCTTAGACTCTGATATCTGCCTATGCTTGCCTCCTTCAGATCTGACACATTGGTTTCTTCTATTTTTCCCCATAACTGGTCTGACTTTCATTTGTAGCACCAAGTAATAAACCTGGAATATTTTCAGTTTGAGCAGTTTCTGTTGAACTGTATTAATGACTGGAAGTAGACCCAGTTTCTCTGATGAATGGATTGTCAATGAAATAATCTTTTCAACCAAGATCAGATTGAGTCCAACTCAGAATGAGAAAAATTATACTTTTACTTTGTAGTTTTTAGACTTCTATATGTTTTAGTTTGTAGACTTCTATATGTTTTTTATTTGAAAGGGACCCTAACATAATCCCAAGCCTTTATTTTTCAGAAAAGGAAACTGAGGCATAGAGAGCCTAAATGATTTACACGAAGTCACAAAATGAGTCAACAGCAAAATTAGGACTAAAACCTGAGTCTCCTTACTCTTCTACCAGCTCTCTACACAGTGCTCCAGAGGCAATTGGGTGGCACAGTGGATGGAATCTAGGACTTGGAATCTGAAAGACCTAAGTTCAAATCTTGCCTCAAATACTTATTAGCTGCATGACCCTGGGCACTTCACTTCTCTGCCTCAGTTTCCTTACCTGTAAAATGAAGATAATAATAGTGCCCACTTCTTAGGGTTATTGTGAAGATAAAAGATATTATTTGTAATGTATTCAAAGCTCTATATAAATGCTAGCTATTATTACTGCAAAAAACACATAAAATGAAAGTCACCATAAGTCATCAAAGTGATCTAAAGTCACCAATGACCTTCTGTCTCACACTCTTCCCCCACTTGGACCCTCTGATCTGGTTTTTGCAGATCCTTTTCTTCTTCCTGTACACCATGTTCCATCCTTCCTTCCCTTTGCTCATGCAATTCTTCCTCCCCCCTTTCTGCCATCCCAATTTTATATTTTCTTCAAGAACCAGATAGAGAACCAACTGTTCCATGAATCCTTTCTAGGCAAACCCCTATAAGGGATTGCTATCAGGACATTTCCCTTGATCTGAATTTCTCCAGCAGTTATGTATCCTGTCATAGTGCCCTATATATAGCTTATATGCTTCCTTAGACTTGTTGACTGGCTGCTCTGTCTGTTTTGCTTCAGCAATAGGAGTGTAAGCTCCTCCATGGTGAGGGTGGCCTTGTCTCTTTCTGTGTCTTCCACAGTCCCTAGCACAGGGTTGGACCCATAGAAGGCCCTCAAGAAATGCTTGGTTGAATGAGTAAATAATGCATGTGGCTTATTGCCCCAATTTGAATAGCTAGAGGGAGCACAGAGAAATCAAATGACTTTAGGTATTCCAGAGAACAATCCCAGTGGTCTAGCAATGCTAATTAACCTCAAATCTCAGGTGGGTTTCTCCTTTGCAATGGTCCTCAGTTTTGGCAACTAGATAGCCTGGTGGATAAAGGGTTAGACTTGGAGTCAGGAAGTCGTTGAGTTGTTTCCAGTCTTATCTGACTCTTCATGACCCCATTTGGGGTTTTCTTGGCATAGATACTGGCATAGACATATTAGCTATTGCATTATAGCTTTGAGTCATCAGCAAGTCTAAGAAACATGCCTTCTATTGCCTCATCCAAATCATTATTTAAGAAAAAAAATAAGTTCAATAACAGAAGGCCAAGAATGGATCCTTGAAGCACTCTACTAGAGACCTACCTTGAAGCTAACATCAAATTTTTAATGACTACTCTAGAATCTTGCCAGAAATTTGAGTTCACTGGCCTATGGTGTGAAGTGTCCACTCTCTTCTCTCTCTCTCTCTCTCTCTCTCTCTCTTTTGGGTGAGGCAATTGGGGTTAAGTGACTTGCCCAGATCTTCTCTTTCTATAAAATGAAAACATATGCTCCTTTCTCTAGGGCACCTTGCCCACTCTCTAAGATCTTTCAAAGATCATCAAGAGCAGTTTAGGACTCACAGCTGCTAATTCCTTTAGTACCCTAAAATGGAATCCATTTGGATTTACCTGGCAACCTGAGCTCATTAATTGCCATTGAGTGATCTCTATGTTCTGACTTATATTCAACCTAAATTCCCTATTGAAATTCTTATCTTGTCCTTTTCACTCCAAAGATCACACTTCATGAAAGAGAAAATAGAGGCAAAATAAAAGTTGAATATTTCAACCTTGTCATCATTGTCCATTTCCATTATCCTTTTTTTCCCTATAAGATATGGTCCTTAAGATTTGGTCATGGTTAGTTTCATACTTTTGTGTGCTCCTGCTCTCTTTCAGAACCTAAAATTTAGTGTATCAGTGGATCCATGATTTCATGGACATGAGATTGCCTCCATTGGTGTAGATTACAGCCCATACATGCCTTCTCATGCCTTCTCATCCTCTATGTACAATCCATGTCCTTTCTTAAATACTGTGTAGATGATCTATGGAGGCCTTCTTCTATTTCTTTCCACATTTTATTACTATCAGTGCCATGCCAGGCCAGTTCATTTGTTATCCCCCATGAGTAGCCCTTTTCTAATCATGTATTTCCTGGATGCTAATCCCTTATGCCACTTTTTGCACAGGAGGGCTCATTGCATATACTACAGCCTATTTATACCTACCTTGCATCTTTCCAATGCCCTGGGGTCATCCACAGTTTTGATTCTTTGAAGACTGTACTATTCAATGACTTGCTACCATATAACACCTCTGGGCCAACAGGAATGATTTTTTTAAAAGGGGATTTTGTTTCTGGGAGCAGCTTGGGAGGCTTACAAATGGGGCACAATTTCTCAAATGCAATGCAGTTTACCCTCTCCTGGACTTGTCTCATTTTCTGTAGACAATGCTTCTCCAAGATACATGCTATGATTCATTGGCTTAATGGGTTGACTATCCAACTGCATGTCATAATCTGGGTAATCAGCGTTCCTCATCATTTAAAACTAAAAACAAAAATTTTAGTCTTGTTTCTTTTAAATGGATTTCCTTCCTCCTTCCTCAGCTCACTCCTGAGCCAAGAGTTCAACTCACCAAAAACAAGAAAGAAAGGTTGATGTTTATCAGATTTGTCAAGAGGCCCTTATGGCAGGGAGCTCAGGCTATGTCAATGCAGTTGAAGGAAAGCAGCCGAGGAAAAGGCCACGTGCTCAGAGACAAGTTATCTCGGGGACCATGAAAATGAAATGTATTTATTAAAATCAGGTTTACTTTTCACTGTTAAATTGCTGCATTTGCTTTCTGTAATTCATTTGCTTTTGGAAATGACAAGTCCATTCTTGGCTTAGATATTGTTTTGTTTCCTATTCACACATGTGAGTTACCAATACTCCAGGGATAGGTTTTCTTAAAACAAGAAATGTGTTTTAAATTCTTTTTTTTTCTTGCTACAAAAATATTTCAAGTCCTGCTGGGTTCTGCTACAAGTTACTTCTAATTTTAAAATATGTCTGTAAATTTGGCAGAGACAGCCTCACTGGAGTCTTTCTCTTTTTTTCTTGGTCTCAAGTTGAATTAAGTAGTATAAAGGCCTTGTTTTGTAGAATCAGCAGTTAATATAATAATGCTCACTTGAATCCACACAGAAAAAACAAAACTATCCATGTGTTAATACATTTGAGTAAATGCCAGTTATGATAGGATCGCAAGTTTTGTTTTGGGAAATTACAGACGTCATGTTAAGAGGCTAGCAATGGGCATTTTTACCGATTAATTCCCTTTTAAAAAAATGTGCTTTATTCACTTAAAGATTCCTTAGCAGAGACCCTTGGCAAAGCATTGTTTTACATATATATAGTGTTGGTGGGCAGAGGCCCAAGACTTTCAAGGGGTAGGAACTTGGAGGAGGAGAAGGGTCACTGTGGCCACAGTGGGACAATCTCATATTCTCTTAATTCTACAAGGGATAACTATGGGAAATTGATAGTGCCAGAAGGGCAATTACTAATGACATCTTAGTCTCTTTAAGGAAAGACAATGAGTGTCCTGCACTGGGAATTTCTCCTTTGTATTTAGATGCAATGCCCATTTCAGCTTTAACCTTCATCCTTAGGTTGTTGGAGCTGAAAGAGATATTAGCGGTCTTCAAGTCCAGGGATTCTGAACCTGTGGTAGGGAATTAAAAAAAAAATGTTGCTATAATTGTAATTCAATAACAGTGGTTTCCTTTGTAATCTTGTATTTTGTTTTATGCATTAAAGACATTATTCTGGGTGGGGGGTGGGATCCATGATACAGGAAAAGTTAAGAATTTCTGATCTAGTTCATCGTTTGATTGTACAAGGGTGACATCAAGACACTTGCCAAAGGTCACAAAGTTAGTGGAAGAATCAGGAAGCCAGAACTTGACCCCAGGCCTTCCCTGTCTTAGTCCAGTGGTCTCTCCACTAAATCAGCCTGCTTCTGTTGAAATAGCAAAGACATCTTAAAAGATCTATGATCCTAACAATGCTTAACTTTAGAGAAGGTGAAATAGGTGCTATTATTTTTGGGGGGAGGAGGGAAAGTGGGGAGAAAAGGGAGGCTGTTGACATTCCCTTCTCCTCTTAATTTTCTCCCACCCAAATCAGTCCTTGCATTTAAGTCTCTTTTTAATGAAAAAAACAAACAAACAGACAAACAAACAACCCAGCAAACAGACAAGACAGGGAAAGGGAACACCTTGGTATGAATGAGTATATCACAAACTTTCTTAAGAACAAATTTGGATAAAAGGGAAATGGGAAAAGCCTGTGGACTTCTGGGCCAGAGAAGGTGGAAAGGAATACTAAGATAGCTCTGGGGATGCCAGTGAGAGTTAGCACTGGTTCCAAGACCTATAATGGAAGGGTGGGATCTGGTTCTGCTAATACAACAAAAGCTAATTACAGAGAGTTGTTAAAGAGCTCCTTACAAGAACCATGTCAACTAAACATTGAGGTTATCCTCCTATTTCTAAAGTTTAAACTATGAAAAAACCACTCCTAAATTTATTTTCCCTGGTTCTCTTTTTAATTTAATCAACCAGTTAAAAGAATCAAATTACCACTTTCCAAAGGGAAGGAATTCACCATGCTAGAAAACTGAGCCTTTAGGAATGTCTATATGACAAGAAAACAACCAGATGAAAAGGGGGTTGGGAAGTCAACCAAGGAATTATTTGTTTTGTCTATGTCACATTAAAAAAAATACCCAAACCAAACCTTGTTTGACCTTTTATTCCTCCTACGAAATGAATGATTCTTTGTCTAAGACAGAACAGATTAAAGGTTTCAGTGTGTAGACAACACAATTCATGTCTCCATAGGCAAAGTCAATTGAACAACTGAAATGAAATGATAAAAAAAAAAAGAGATTAGGTTCAAATTTTCCAAATTATCTGTTACAGTGATCAAATATTACTTGGTAATCCTTAATCTCTCTATTTCTTCTTGACAACATGAGTCTAATGACAACTGATGAAGCAGCCCCACTATAGATTCTGGCTAGATAAGCACAGGTTCTGAGATAGTTTTACCAAAGTTTTGAAAAGCCTTCTGGGACAAAGACAGAGAAGGAGGAAATAGGAAAGAAAAATAGCAAACCATGACAGATCTTGCTGAAGGGTTTGGGGATGTCCTCCTCCTCTTCTGCTAAGGTTGGACATTGGATACTGGTAGATTGATACTGACGCAGTACTAGGACGTTTCACTGCTCCATTTGATGCCGGGCTTGGGCACTCCATGTTCTCTTCTCCTTTACAGACTTTTAGCAAGGCTTTAGTCCAGAAGAGTCAGTGTATTTTTGTCAAATCAGCAATGGCTTCTAGATCCCAAGGATGAATGTTCCCAAGATGATGGGCAAGTTGTTGTCCCAACATTTTTTACTTTCCTGACAGGGGCATTCCTAGACATTTAACTTCCTACCCATTGGCAGTTGGGAGATGAAGTGGTTTATTTGGGGCCACAGGCATTAGAAGTGCTTTACTGTTGATGCATTTTCTTTATATCAGAAGGCTTGGTATTTTAAATAATTTGTTTTTGTGTTGACCATAATCTGAAGTCTAAGGGATTTTAATGACTGGTTCTAAATAAGAGAACATAATATGTGATGGGTCTGAGACAAGGGTAAGTTGAACTTAAGTCCTAAGTAGATTTTTAGGGAATACAGAAGGGCAGTGCCGAGGAGATAAATGCAAACACACCACCTATTACATACATATGGAACATTATAGGGGAAATGAGCTTGGATACTGTTGCTACAACAACGTTGTTGTTCAGTCATTTTTCAGGTATGTCTTACTCTTTGTGACCCCATTTGGGGTTTCCTTGGCAGAGATACTGAGTGGTGTGCCATTTCCTTCTCCAGCTCATTTTACATATGAGAAAACTGAAGCAAATAGGATTTAGTGACTTGCCCAGGGTCATACAGCTAGTTAGTATCTGAGGCCGGATTTGAACTCAGGAAAATAAGTCTTTCTGATTCCAGGCCCCACACTCTCTTCACCGTGCCATCTAGCTGCCCTGCCAGTAATAAGGGGTTAAATGTACTTAAGTGAATGAATCTAAGGGTAAGATACTCGTGATACAAAAGCATATTTTAAAAGTCTTTTTTCTCTCTATAGAAAAACTCAATTTGATGTTGAAAGATTTTCATACACACATTTTGAATATAAGATTTATCACCAGAATTCTATAGAGAGAGGATCATTCATTATGCTATTTTGCTATATGTTCATGAGTGGTCACAGTTCAAATGAATTAATTTAATATTTTTAAACCAATTAAATAAGAAATAGGATAAGGAGATGAATACAATTTTTAAAAAGTTAAATATGATAGACCTCTGGAGAAAACTGAATGGGAATAGAAAGGAATATACCTTTTCTCAGTAGTACAAGGCACCTACACAAAAACTGACCATGTATTAAAACCTCATAACCAAATGCAGAAAAGCAGCAACATTAAATGCATCCTTTCAGATCATAATGTAATGAAAATTACATTCAATAAAGGGCCATGGAAACATAGATTAAAAACAAATTGTAATTAAATACTATAACTTAAGGAATGAGTGAATCAAAGAACAAATTATAAAAAAAAATCAATAATTTCATTAAAGAGAATGACAATGAGACAACATACCAAAATGTATGGGATGCAGCCAAAGCAGTTCTTAGGGGAAAATGTATATCTCTAATTGTTAATATCAATAAAATAGAGAAAGAAGAGATCAATGAATTGGGCATGCAACTAAAAAAATTTTAAAAAGAACAAATTAAAAATCCCCAATCAAAAACCAAATTGGAAATCCTGAAAATCAAAGGAGAAATTAATAAATTGAAAGTAAGAGAACCATTAAACTAATAAATAAAACTAGGAGCTGGTTTTATGAAAAAAAGAAACAATAAAATAGATAAACCATTGGTTAGTTCGATTAAAAAAAGAAGAAATTACCAGTATCAAAAATGAAAAGGGAAAATCCACCACCAATTTAACTGAAATTAAAGTAATTCTTAGGAGCTGGTTTGCCCAATTATATGTCAATAAATCTAACAATCCAAGTGAAATGGATGAATATTTACAAAAATATAAATTGCCTAGATTAACAGAAGAGGAAATACAATACTTAAATAACCCTATCTTAGAAAAAGAAATTAAATAAGCCATCAATGAATTTGCTAAGAAAAAAAAAAATCCCCAGGACCAGATAGATTCACAAGTGAATTCTACCAAACATTTAAAGACCAATTAATTCTAATACTATATAAACTATTTGGAGAAATTGACAAAGAAGGAGTCCTTCCAAGTTTCTTTTGTGAAACAAATATGATGCTGATACCTAAACCAGGAAGAGCAAAAACAGAGAAAGAAAACTATAGACCAATTTCCCTAATGAATATTGAGGCAAAATTTTTAAATAAAATACTATCAAGGATTATTACAGCAATATATGACAAGGACTACATACTATGACCAGGTGAGATTTATACCAGGAATGCAAAGCTGGTTCAACATTAGGCCAACTATCAGCATAATTAGCCATTTCAATGACAAAATCAATAGTAACCATATGATTATTTCAATAGATGCAGAGAACCCTTTTGATGAAATACAAGACTTGTTCCTATTAAAATCACTAGAAAGCATAAGAATAAGTGGAACTTTCCTTAAAATGATTAGTACCATCTGTCTAAAACCATCAGCAAGTATTATCTGTAATGGGGATAAGCTAGAAGCTTATCAGAGGTGAAACAAGGATGACCATTATTGTCACTGTTATTCAATATTGTACTAGAAATGTTACCTTTAGTGGTAAGAGAAGAAAAAGAAATTGAAGGAATTAGAATAGGCAATGAGAAAACAAAACTATCACTCTTTGCTGGTGATGTGATAGTATACTTAGAGAATCATAGAGAATCAAATGAAAAACTAGTTGAAATAATTAACAAATTTAGCAAAGTTGTAGGATATAAAACAAACCCACATAAATCATCTGCATTTCCATGTTGCCAACAAAGTCCAGAGATAGAAAGAGAAATTCCACTTAAAATAACGATAAACAATATAAAATACTTGGGAATCTACCCGCCAAGACAAATTCAGGAACTATAGTAACACAACTGCTAAACACTTTTCACATAAATAAGGTCAGATCTAAACAACTGAAAAAAATATTAAATACTCATGGGTAGGTTGAGCCAATACAATAAAAATGACAATTCTACCTAAATTAATTTACTTATTCAGTGCCATACCAATAAAACTACCAAAAATTATTTTGTAGAGCTAGAAAAAAATAATAACAAAAATCACCTGGAAGAACAAAAGGTAAAAAATTTTAAAAATGTGAGGGAAGGTGGCCTAGCTATACCAGATTTTAAACTGTATTATAAAACAATAATCATCAAAACAATATGGTACCGTCTAAGAAATAAAGTGATGGATCAGTGGAATAGATAAGGTACACAATAAACAGTAGTAGATGACCATAGCAATCTTTTTTGTTACTGTTGTTGAATCATTTGTTTGTAGTTGTTGAGTCATTTTAGTCCTGTTAACTCTTTGTAACCCCATTTGGGATTTTTCGGGCAAAGATACTGGAGCGGTTTGTCATTTCTATCTCCAGCTAATTTTTACAGATGAAGAAACCAAGGTAAACAAGGTTAAGTGACTTGCCCAGCTAGTAAGTGTCTGAGGCCAGATTTGAACTCAGAAAGATGAGTGTTTCTGACTCCAGGCCTGGCATTCTATCGACTGTGCCACAAAGATCCAAGCTTTTGGGACAAGAAATCACTATCGACAAAAACTTCTGGGAAGACTAGAAAGTAATCTGGCAGAAAGTAGGTATAGACCAACATCTCACATTGAATACCAAGGTAAGGTCAGAATGGATGCGTGATAAAGGGTGATATCATAAACAAATTTGGGGAGAATGGAATAGTTTACCTGTCAGAACTATGGATAAAGGAAGAATTTATGATCAAACGAGAGATAGAGAACATAATGGAATGTAAAATGGATAATTTTTATTACATTAAATTAAAAAAGATTTGCAGAAATAAAACCAATGCAGCCAAGATTAGAAGGAAAGCAGAAAACTGGGACGGAAATTTTACAGCAAATTTCTCTGATGAAGGCTTCATTTCTCAAATATATAGATAATTGAGTCAAATTTATAAGAATACAAGTTATTTATCAATTGATAAATGGGCAAAAGATATGAAGAAGCAATTTTCAGACAAAGGAATCAAAGCTATCTATATGAAAAAATGCTCTAAATTACTATTGATTAGAGAAATACAAATGAAAACTATTCTGCGGACCTTACACCTATCAGTTTCACTAATACGAGCAAAGGGCAGCCAAAAGATGGTGAAGATGGCATTGCTGATGAAGCAGACCAGTGTCTTGATATTTGCTAAAGAAAAAAAAAAGCTTCTAAAATGACCAGCACTTGATGAACTTTTTATTTCCATTTGGAAAAATCTTAGGCATCTTTTGACATCATAGTTGGCCTTGCATTGATGTAAAGCTACAAATAAATATGGCAACAATGTGAATTTTTTCACTAGGATAGGTATCCTAGATTCTTCAAAAGTTTCAGAGCTCAGGGGAAATACTCTTTCCTCATCTGAACCTAAATTCAAAATTCAAGGTATGTCATCCAGTCAACTAGTATTTCTTAAGCACCTATGATGTGCCAGACACTGTGCTAAGCAAAAGACAATTTCCACTCTCAAGGAGCAGGGAACTCTTGCTAAAGTTAGAGACAACAGGAAAACAACTATGCACAAACAAACAAGATAGATACAAGTTAAACTGGAGATAATCGAAAGAGAGAAGGCACTAGCATAACAGGGAATTGGGAAAGACTTCTAACAGAAGGTGGTACTTTAGCTGAGAATTTGTTTTCAAAAAGTGAGAAAATGGAAAACATCTTGGGAGTGGTGAAATTTGAATTGGATCTTGAAGGGCAAAAGGGTGCTACATTATCTTTATTTCACAAGCAAAGAAACTGAGGCAAATGTCAGTTAAATGACTTGCCTAGGGTCACATAGGTAATAAGTGTCAGAGGCTACGGTGAAGGTAAGGCGAGAGAAAGTTCCAGATGCACAGCACAGCCAGTGAAAATGGCCAGAGTTGGGAGATGGAATGCAAGGAACAGCAAGGAGGCCATTGTCACTGGATTGATGAGTGGAAAATGGAGTGGAATGGGGAGAGACTTGAGGTTAAGAAACCAATCACTTGGGACTATTGCAGTTGTCCAGGTGTGAGGTGATAAGGGCTTGGACCAGGTAGTGGCAGTGTCAAAGGAGAGAAGTGAGTTTATATGAATTACGTTAGGGAGTTAAATTTGCCAGGACTTGACCCTTAATTGGATATGGGAAGTGAGAAAGAGGAAGAGTTGGGGGTGATATCAGGGTTGAGCCTAGGGGAGTGGGATGATGATAGTGACCTTCATAGTAATAGCGAATTTAGGAAGAGGGGATGGTTTGGGAGGAAAGATAATGGGTTCAGTTTTGGATATGTTGAGTTTAAGATGTCTACTGGATATCTGGCTCAAGGGGTCTAATCAGCAGTTGGAGATGTGAGATTAGAGGTTAGAAGAGAGGCCAGGGCTGGACAAAGAAATCTGAGAATCAATCATCTGCATAGAAATGACAGTTTAATCCATGGGAGCTGATGAGATCATCAAGTGAAATATCATAGAAGGAGAAGAGAAGAGGGCCCAGGAGAAAGCCTTTGAGTATACCCACATTAATGGGCATGACCTGGATAAAGATCCAGCATAGGAGACTAAGAAGGAGTGGTCAGACAGGCAGGAAGAGAACTAGGAGAGAGCTGCTCAGGGGTGTACTGCCATCATCTCCTATCCGCTTGTGGGAGCCAATCATTAAATTTTCACCATGAACATTTATATCTCAGAAATGAGCAAATACTACAAAAGGGGGCATAATTGACTGTTTTTTTGATTGTCTAGATGTCTCAATCTAAGAAAATGATGGAGAAAATGTTAGTAATACAAATTAAACTTGAAAGTATGTCACACATACATTCTTTTACAGGGAGACAGTTTTTTAATCATTTATCAACACACTGATAGGACAATGTCTCAAAAACCTAGAAAGAAAAAAATATCAAGGAGATTAGGGTGATTGACAATGTCAAAGTCTACAGATAGGGCAAGAAGGATGATGATTGAAAAAGACTATTAGATTTTGCAATCAAGACATCATTGGGAGAGCAGTTTCAGTTGAAGGTTAAGGTCAGAAACCAGCCTGGGGAGAGTTAAGAAGGGAGTAAGAGGAAAGGAAGTAGAGGCACTGAAAGGCAATGACCTCCTCAAAGAGTTCAGCCAGAAAAGGGAGAATAGACATGAGATGATGGCTATCAGGGAAGGGTGGATCAAATGATGTTTTTTTCAGGATGGGGGAAACACAGACTCCTTTTGTAGGCAGAGAAAGGGCTTTTTCAGGCAGCAAGGTGATGCAGTGACTAGAGCTCTTGGCCTGGAGTCACAAAGACCTGAGTTCAAATCCAACCTCCAATACTTACTAGCTGTGTGATCCTGGGTAAGTCACTTACATTCTGCTTGTCTCAGTTTCCTCATCTGTAAAATAGGGATAATAATAGTACCTACTTCCCAGGGTTGTTTTGAGAATCAAAAGAGATAATAATATAAAGTGCTTCACAAAATGACTGAAATATAGTAGACGTTATATAAATGTTACCTATTATTATTATTTTCATTTATTTTACTCTTGTTGGTGCAGTGATAACATGTTGAACTTGGAGTCGAGAAAAACCTGAATTCAAATTTTGAATCTAATTTTTATCAAGTATGTGACCCTGGGCAAGTCACTTAACCCCTTTCAGCTTTAGTTTCTTCATGAGTAACACGGAGATATAATAGTATCTATCTCACAAGGTTAGTGTGAGGCTATAATGGCAATGTTTGTAAAGTGTTTTGCAAACCTTACAGTACTATATATATATATATATATATATATATATATACACACACACACACATACACATATACATATACATATATACACACATATATACACATATATGTGTGTATATATATGTATTATATATAATATACATACAAATAATAGCTATTATGTTTAATAGCATTTTTCCAATTATGTGTAATTATGATTCTTAATATTCATTTTTACAAAATGTTGACTTCCATGCTAGCTATTATTATTATTGTTTCTATGCTATATATTTTTGAAATATAACTAAATAAAGCTGACTGATCAAACCTGATCTCAAGAATCCACAAAGATGGAGAAGCATCAAAGACGGAGGCATCTTTTTCAATATCTCAGAGTAGAAAATTCCCAGTATTCCCACTGGATGCTTCATATCCTTTTGCTTATACCGATCTTGGAAGACATGCATGGTTAGCTTCTTAGAGAAGATGTTCTGCTGACGTGCATAATAACTGGGATGCAAGGATTATGAGGGGGAAAGAATTCCTTTTCCTTTAGAAGCAGCCTTGCCTCCTTTTCTGGGTTTGCAGAGAAATAAAACCTTTTGCTAATAGAACATCTGTCTTGAGACATACTGTATTTGTAAACTCTGCCACATCAGCCTACCATGCCTGGTTTCCATAGTGCTCCTCTTTCAAATACCACCATGGCTTTTAAAGTCTATTTTCATTCTCCTGGCTCGTTTTCTTCTTTTGGTTTGTCTCCTCATCCTAAATATGAAGAAAGCCAAGCAACACACAAGGAAGAAAGAAGAGCCATGACCCAGTTTATGGATGGAAAGGCTGGCATCATTCACTATTCATGTATCTCCTAATTCCATGTGTTATTCTTATTTTCCTGTTCTTTGAAGACTGGATTAGCCATGCCCTCTAAACCCGGGTATTTCTCTCAGATGAACTACTTAATTAGTCCACAAATATAGAGGGCAGAACATTATGATTGATTAAATCATCCAAGAAATTCTTCTGGAAAACCCAGAGAGCCCTTCAGCATTCTGAATTTTAGTCCTAAAATATTTAAATGATAGATAGCATGTGGGAATAATTAAACCTGTAGCTGACCACACAAGCCCTTGAAATTCCCATGTGCAGCTGGGTCAGATGCAGAATTTAAATGTGATCCATAGGGGAAGCTGGAAACTGCTGAAAAGATCCTTTCAGATGGTAGCTTGGCCTATCTTGGAGCTGTTCTTCAGTCCCAATGGCAATGTCAAGTGAACAGGCTCCGTGGACACATAAGGGCAGAGATTTATTTTTTTGGAGTAAAATTCCAGCCTGGTCTATTTTTCTTTCATGGCTCCCCAGAGGTCTATATGAAGCAGGGCATGTGAACTAGAATGAACCCTTTGAGACTACCATTAAGTAAATACAGACACCAAAATCCCTTCCTAGGTTCCAGTGAGAGCTCATTACAGAATTCCCCCAAAAGGATATCGAACTGAAGGTGTCTTTTTCAATTCTCTCTCTCAACTTTGTATCAATCCCCCTCTCGAGTTTCTCTTCACCATGAGCATATTATTTCCCAAATGAAGACATTACCATTTTTCTCTTTTCTCTCCCAGAGGCTGTTACAATCAACTGATTTGCTCAATTATTTAGTTAAGAAAGAGTACCTAATTAGAAAGCTTTCTCCTCCCAAAGACTGTTTTAGAATTGGCTCTGGAGCTGAAGCAGGGGGAAGAAAATTTGTCACAGAACCTCTAGGTGCTAATTATATAGCTATGTAATTCATGTAGATTTATATCAAATTAACATATGCATTTTAATTTCTCTAAAATGTCCACAGCATAAAGCATAAAGGATAAGTACTGTGGCATCTTACGATTTTCCCTTGGCTTCCACCTAAGTGTATAATTTATCAGTAAATGCTTATTGGTTTGCACTCATGGAAAGAGCCCTAAGTAGACATAGCTGTTATTCTTTGAAGTTAAAAGATAAATGGAATATGTTTTAATGGCATGAATTAATATTTTAGTGCCAGAAGAGGGCACATAAATTAACTATATTGCATAAATATAGCCTAAAACCCACAAAACATAATAACTTAACTGAGTAAAACCTAAGTTCTTTGGAGGAAAAATTATAAGCACTTCTCTTGGTAGGCACTTTGGAAATCCCTTGATGAAACTGGCAAAGGGCCCAAGCTGCCATCTGTTGGTTTCTTATTAGTTAATGATCCTGGAAAAGTATTAAAAAATCATATGGTCTTCCCAGGTATTTTAACTGAGGAACAAGAAATGCCTCTCATTTTTATTCTTCTTTCAAGTATCCCAAATAGCTGCATATAATTGATATGAAAAAATGATCGTACATACACACACACATTGACTCTCAATAGGCAACAGTATTTCTGTACTTAAAGGTTGGCGACAAATGCATATTTATATACACACATATAATTAGGTGTATATATGTTAACACACATGCTTGTATATAAGCATATGTACATAGATATATAAGAATACATACATACACCCCTATACACACACATATATACACATAGGGATAAAGATTAGATCTGTGATTTCATTGGCATAGGGAATTTCCAAGTGAGAAAACTCTCTCTACCAATGCTGGATGACACTTTTTCTAAAACTTATAATTTTAGAGAGCTCCTACTGAGAAGTTAAGTGACTTACCCAGAGTCACACAGTTAGCATGCATTCCAAGTCAGTTCTCTCTCTCTCTCTCTCTCTCTCTCTCTCTCTCTCTCTCTCTCTCTCTCTCCCTCCCTCCCTCGCACTTCTGCCTCTCTCTCCAAATATACATGTATGTATGTGTATGTGTATCTCCCAGAACTGTGAGTCCATGGGTATTGGGAAATTCTATGTGGGTATATGACAGAGACAGAGAGAGAGAGAGAGAGAGAGAGAGATGGGGAAGGAGGTAGGGGAGAGAGGGGAGAAAGAGAAATCATTAGAAAAAAAAGGATAAAAGCAAGTCATAGAATTACAATCCTAAGTACCATCTGGTTTAAATAGCTAAGATTGCTTATGTAACCAAAATAATTTATCAACATACCTGAATAATAATTAGGTGGCAAAAATAAAAGTTTTCAACACAAGATGTTTCTCTTTATGTAGAGCAAATATAAATCGTTTATGTAGACAAGTGATAGCCAAAATGAATATGCTTTTCTGTTAGATTATAAAAAATTAATTACCATTTCTCAGAGATGGAAGTGACCTGAGAGGTCTTCTTACCCCTCCATACCTGTACAAGAATTTCCTCTATATCATACTCAGTAAGCCATCACATAGCCTTTGTATGAAGACCTGTAGCCAATAAAAACCCACAAATTCCCTAACAGCCTGTTTCACATTTAGATAATTCTAGTTAAAATTTTTTTGCTTATATACAGATCTCATGTTCTTAAAAAAAACAGTATCTACCACAAGACTATTTAGAGCAAAGTAGGGTATGATGTTTCCCAGGTATGGCCTCTGGGCAGATGGGAGTGTTTCCAGAATGCCTGCCTGGTAGAAGAATGGTCATGAATTCTCAAGACAGATGAGAAGTAGGAAGCTTCAAGCAGGGTACTAGAAGAGAGAGAGGGGAGAACCTCTACTTGTCTGATCACTCCTTCATCTCCTTTGCTAGTTCTTTACTGATGTCATGCCTACTAACTGCGGGTGTCCCACAGTGCTCTGTTCTGGATCTTCTTCTCTCTTTGTGGCAGCCCAAAACAATTATAATAGTAACATCAAAGATCACCGATAACAGATCACCATAACAGACACAATAGCAATGAAAAAAAATTGAAATATTATAAGAATTACCAAAAATCTGACATATAGACACATTGTGAGCATGTGCTGTTGGAAAAATGGCACCAGTAGACTTGCTCAATACAAGGTTGACACAAACCTTCAATTTGTAAAAAATGCATTATCTGCAAAGCACACCAAAGCAAAGTACAATAAAATGAGGTATGCCTGCATATTGAGTCCTAGTCTCTCCCTTGAGCTACAGAAACCTACATAGCCAACTATCTTTTGGACATCTCAAACTGGATGTACTGTAAGTATCTCCTACTCATTGTATCCAAAACATAATTCATTCTCTTTCCTCCCAAACTCTAACTTTTTCTGAGCTTCCCTATTATCATTGAGGGAATCACCATTCTTCCGGTCACCCAAGCTCTCAACCTTGGATTCATCCTTAACTCCTCTCCCTGTTTTGGTTCCACTGCTGGTACAATAGGTCAATCATAACCTGAGGAAAGGGCTCAAACAAACCTTTTATTTAAAAAAAAAATTCCAGGGCTTCTAACCCTCAAACAGTTCCCAAGTCAACTAAAAGATGCTGGCAAGAAAGATAAAAGCAGTCAGCAAGGAAGTTCCCTGGGGTCTCAGGAACTCCATGTGAAAATCTTCAAAACAGCTTTTATGCTATTCTTTGGTTTTGTCCAAATGGCCCAGAGCTGGGTCCCAAATTAACCTCCCTGGGACAAAGTCAACCAAAACTGTCTCAGGTCGGCACCATAACTTCTTTGCTCAAAACAGTCCCTTGCTGATAGAAAGTAGGAGGGTTAACTTCTGCCTCCTTAGTTCCACCAGTCTCCTGGCCAACAGCAACCCTTCACATTCACTCATCCTGCATCTCCAATATATGAACAAGTCTACTTTCACAACATCCCTCCTCATATACCCTCCTCTTCACTCACATATGTATTACCCTAGTTTCTTCCCTTATTATTTCTCACCTGGACTATTGCAATAGCTTTCTAATTGGTCTTCCTGCATCAAGGCTGTCCTCACTCCCAACCATCTTTCATTCAGTTGCTGAAGCCATTTTCCTAAAGTATAGGTCAAAATAACTCCAGCGGCTCCACAATCAAATATGAAGTCCTCTGTTTGGCATTTAAAACCTTTCACAACCTACCTTTCCAGTCTTCTTACACTTTACTCCCTTCCCCCAGATCCCCCCCAACTTGCCAATGTCCTTTCTAAAATATGGCACTCAGGACTGAACACAGAACGTCAGGGGTGTTCTGCGAAGGGTAGAGTACGGCAAGAGTCTTCATCTCCCTGGTTCAAGACACTATAGTATTGAAGATTACATCTCAAGAATCTTGGGCTTGTGGCCATTTGACATTTTTCTTTAAAGGAGAATTTGCTGTTTTAACTTCACTATCATCTTCCGAGTATGAACCCAGATCTTCTCTATTCACCATAATAGCTATCTGTGGTTTGGTTCTTTGTCTTTTGCTTACTCATTTTTAGTGGCTTATTTCTTGGTTGTTGACTTTGTGTTGAAGTCAGGCTCTAGTCCCAGGAAGTGAGGGATAATGTCTCAGGCTTCAGGATTTTCATACTGTTGTGTTCTGAGCTCTATCTGGGACCTGATCTCAGGTTCTCCTCTTCACCCCTGAGCCAAGGCCAGGGCCCCCAGCAACTCTGTCACCTCAAATGCTCTTATTCCCTGTGGTCCCTCCCATGGCTGCAAGCTTCAGCTAACCCTTCTTCCCTGGAGCCAAAACCAGGGAATTTAGCTCTCTTGGAGGTGCCCACAGCCAGCAGGGTCTCAACTTCTGCAACCTACACTCACCGGCATGTGTTTAATCCTCCTCTCCCATAGCCATAGCCTGGGACCCCATCTGGTCAGCACAACTGGGCCTGGCATCCAGCACCCAGTCCTTTAATCTTCCCCTGATCAGCCACCTAATCCCCACTCTGTCTGTGGGATAAAAGCTCCTGAAGCTGAGGCTTCAGCTTAAGCACCTGTCCCCAGGGCTTACTGTTTACTGATTCAGCAGTATTGACCTTGAAGGTATTTGTACTTTGATCAAAAAAGGCCACCACTGGAGAGGTCAAGTCTTTCTTAAGATCCCTCTAGACTGTCTTAGGCAGAAAATTGCTTTACCCCAACTTTTAATTATTCCTGTCACTCGAAATTCACTTTGAGGCATTATTTCAACTTGTTTGTAGGAGAATTTGAGAGAGTCACGTAATTTCCTGCCTTATTCCATCATCTTCCACGAGTCACTTCACTCTGTTTTCCTCAGTTTCCTCATCTGTGAAATGAGCTGAAGAAGTATCCGGTATCCTTGCCAAGAAAACCCCAAACGTGATCATGAAAAGTCAGTCACAACTAAAAAAACCTGAACAATAACAATAACGACAATATGTAAGGTCCTGTGTTAGATCGTGGTGATACAAAGACAAAAATAAAATAATCCTTCACCTCAAAGAACTTGCATTATAATGAATAAATGAAGCATTCATTAAGTGTTTTTATATGCAAAGGATGTGCTCAAGCACTGAAGATACAAATAGAAAAGGAAGATGGTCCCTGTTCTCAAGGAGCTCAAGTTCTAAGGAAGAGATAACATATAGGGAAGGTTTCTGCAGCAAATCAGATGAAAAATTCCCATGGTTTTTAGGGTGCAAGAGGAAAGCGTCTATTAATGCTCTTCTTTAATGTCATTTTCACTGACAAAATAATATCAGTTTCTGATGCTGAACCATGTGATGATGCCAAATACTTTGGTGGCAAAATCTCTCTTTCCCGGCTCTTCTGTAGCTGTGACTGCAGCCAATGAAAGAGTATTTGGAAGGCCACATCTCCATTGGGATTATTCCCAAGATGATGGTTGAGGGCGCCAGGCTGGAAGCATTGCTATTCCCAATGTTCATGGGTTCAGGGTCTTGCACTGTCTCCCATAGTGTCTAAGGGGAGATGGCAGTCAAGATGGTGGCTCGACTGGCCTGGTGCATGCTGCCTCCCGCCTTTACCACAGGGTGCTGTGCTGCTTCAGGTAGGCCTGCTTGTCTGCCCTGCTCGGGGCAGTTGGTAAACATGTTACAACATCATGTATATAAATCTATCAATACAAAATAAAATGTTTAACATCTGGCTCTCAAAAAAAAGGGTGTGGGGCAGACAACACATTTTTAAATTTAATCTGAATTATTAACATTTTCTCTATCACTTTCTTAAGCGCAGACAATCAGCAAAACAATAGATCAGGCCCTGATTTGTAGTGTTTGCTGATTTCCAAGGTGTAAATGGTCACACTGAAAGTGTGGGAGTGGAAAAATGACTAACAATTATGGATTTCAGGAAAGGCTTCTGGTAGAGTAGGAGGAGGCACCTGAGGCAAACTTTGCAAAGAGTTTATGTAGTATTGGAATTAATTATTCTTTAAATGTTTGGTAGAATTCACTTGTGAATCCCTCTATTCCTGGGGATTTTTTTTCTTAGGGAGTTCATTGATGGCTTATTCAATTTCTTTTTTGTAAAATGGGGTTATTCAAGTATTTTGTTTCCTCTTCTGTTAATCTGGGTAATTTATATTTTTGTAACGATGCATCTATTTCACTTAGATTGTCAGATTTATTGGCATACAATTGGGCAAAGTAGTTCCTAACAATTGCTTTAATTTCCTCTTCATTGGTGGTGAATTCACCCTTTTCATTTTTGATACTGGTAATTTGGTTTTCTTTCATTTTTTAAAATAAATTAACCAATTAATTATTTATCTTATTGGTTTTTTCATAAAAACCAGCTCCTGATTTTATTTATCGGTAGAACTGAATTTTGAAGGAAGATAGAAAGTCTTAAAGATGGTACGCAAAGAGACAATATTCTAGGCATGTGGTATGGCATGTGCGAAGGTAGGAGATGGAATATCTTCTATGGAAATACAGTAAGGGAATTCCATTTCCTGGAATGCTGAATATATAAGGAGAAGTAAGATGAAATAAATCTGGAAGGATAGGTTAAAGCCAGATTGTGAAAAGCTTTAAATGTCCAGCAGAGGTTTTATATTTTATCCTAGAGTTAATGAAGAGTCATAGGAGGTTTTTGATCAGAGGAGTGACTTGATTGGACCTGTAATTAAGGAATATATACATTTTGTAGCCGTGTGGAGAATGGATTAGAGAAGGAAGAGAATGGAAGCAGGGAGACCAATTAGGAATATATTGCCATAGTCTAGGTGAAAGGTAATGATCCTGTTCCTTTATGGGCCGCCATTTGCAGCTGCCACAGAAAAGACATCATAAATCTGAAGTGACTCATTTGTGGGTCTCTGTGTAAGGTTAGATCAACTCACAGGGAGCTCTGTGAAAATGGAAACTTTACTTGTAGCTCTGTTGTGCTATAGAAATAAAATTTTGTTTTTAAATTTTGTAGTCTGCTTGGATGTGAGCATGTGAGCAAAGGTCAGCTTTCATCCTTCTTTAGGTCATAATGTTCATTCAGCTTTACCATGTCATAGAAACTTCTTCACCCTGAAACCTTATTCCACTCCTGGGCTCCTTCTCATTTTGGATCTACTCTCAACCCCCAAAGCATCGCTTTCAGGTTACTTGGTTTCTTCCAACACCTTTTCACTGAAGGAGATGACCCAGGCCAAAGAAGTCTTCATCCCTTTCCAGGTTGCACTGTTGACTCCATCTCTGCAGGACTTTCTCTCCTATGTCCCCATGTTGGGTATCTTTCCCATCTTCCTGCCTCTTTCAGCTTCCTTTTATGTATTATCTTCCCCCATGGGAATGTCAGCTCCCTGGAGGTAGGGACTGTCTTTCTGCATGTATTTATATTCTCAGCTTTTAGCACAATGCCTGGCATATATTAGGTGATTAATAAATGCTTGTTGACTGACTGACTGACTGAACTCTTCTTGCCTAATCTTGTAACCCATCTGCGCTACAGGGAATCAGAATGAGTTATCATCCATGAATAGAGCCCTTCGAAAAACTGATCAACTCCTTAGCAATTTACATCCTTTGGCCCCAAATCAACAGCATTTATGAAGAACAATACATCTGCTTTGATTTTCTAGATTCAAAGTTCATTTCTGAAATGCAGCTTTATTTCCCATGACATTGGTGAGGCATTACATGTGTGTGAAAGAATGATTTGAGTTAGAGTGTGCATGAGGCAGCTGTTTGCAGGGTGGAATTTGAGTGAATCTGGGTGTTTTGTCAACTTTAAAGTCTACAAGTCTTCAAGTCCTTGAGTCTCTCTATCTTTTTTTTGGCAGGGGTGGGGGGAGGAGAAAGCTGTGTAGGGGAGAGTCTGGACTTAGGATTTTGTTAATATAGAGAATTTCAAGGGAGGAAATTCCTGTTACCACCTGTTACCACCTGTTACAGCATCTGATCTGCAACTTAGAGACTTAGAAAGTTTCCTGAGGCCTTCAGAAGTAAAGCGACAAATCCAGGCTTTGCCTTTTACTAGTTATGAGACTTTGGGCATGCATCTTAACTTCTCTGTGCCTCAATTTCCTCTTCTGTAAAATGGAGATAATAATTTTTACATTGTAAACCTCATGGAATTCTTCTGAAGATCAGATGAGATGTTGTATATAAAGAAGTTTATGAACCTTAAAGCACTGTATAAATGTCAGTTATCATCATCATTATCATAGTCCTATTAAGAATAAGAGATAATGGAAAGCCAAGAAAAATAACAATGGCAACCCACCAGAGGAAAAAAACATGTTTTTAAATGTCATCTCATTGGCCATTCATAGTAAGACTGCAGAAGCTCCACTCTAAATAGCTACATAGCTTTGGAAAGCACAAAGATCAAAGCATAAAAAGCAGTCCATGTAAGGGACCCATTCTCTAGGCTACAGTGCTTCCAACGTCACTGATATAGGGTACCCTTCCCCCATAGATCCAATGAAGTATATGAAAAAAGGGAAGGGAAAGAGTCAATATGGTACTTTAAGAATTATTATTATCTGCTTTATCTATAAATTACCATTATCTTTTCAAACAGAATTTTTTTTGCATCATTCATGAAGGTGGTATTCTTAAATCCATGAGTCCAATTATTTTTGCAGGTCCAATTTTTTCAATAGAAAAATAAGATTAATTTAACATAAATCTGCTTTATGGTACAAACCACACCCATTACACTTTATGTATGTGTGAGTGTGTGTGTGTGTGTGTGTGTGTGTGTGCGTGTGTGTGTATAACAGAAGTTTGATGACTTTTTAATGATTTTTTTTTATGCTGAATCTTTACAGAGAGACAGCATGATGTAATGAAACGTATATGGGATTTGCAGTCCAAAGACCTGGTTCAACTTTTTTTTTTACTTTCTAAGTGGGTGGCCTTGGGCTTATGTTATTCGTTCTCTTGGCTTCAGTTCTCTCACTTGTGAGATGGGGATAGTAGCACTAATGGAAAAAATGCTTTTACTATCTCCATCTTGAGGTTATTGTAACAATCAAATGAGACAATATGTGTGAAAATGTTTTGTAACCAAAAAAATTTCTCTATAAATTTGAACTATTATTCTTCTTCTTGGTCAGAGCACAGGACAAAATTTTCCCTTAGCTCTGCATAAAACCTAATTGAGACCTATAATTGTACTCTCAATGAGAAGATGGGTAAATGTAATAATAATACTAACATATTTTGATACTTCAAAGGATCTTTGACCTCATCATTGTAGGTACTTTCTTCATTGGGGCATGACCTCTTATAAATCCAGCACGGAGACCCACCCTATGTCCTTAGGGCGTTCCTCTAGATTGCTTGCCATTATATGGACACTGATAGAATAAGCAGAGGTCTATCTGTTATCCCTCACTTTCTGTAGATGATCAATCTACCTTTTTTTAAAATTGTCAGCCATGGAATTCATATATGATATCCTTTGTCCTGTTTCTTCTGCACATTTCTTTGTTGGGGAGTAGTTGCAACCTATTCACTGAAGAACATTCTCTTATTTTTTTTTTAAAGTTTCAGAGCCCTGCCTTCAAATACCTTTGTTATCTTCTCACCATGACCTTCTGAGGTTGTCATTACTATAGACATCTTAGAAAGAAATATTTTAAAAAATCTTTTTGTTTGGTATTTTTGTGTAAGTTTTCTCTTAGTGAATGCCAATAGACTGTATTCCTTTCAAAGAGAACTCACTTTAGGTGTATATTTAGGGGTAGCCTATACTTCAACCAATGTGTCATTCTCTTTAATAAGTAAAAAGGGTGTTTCTGTGGAGTTCTTTCAACTTTCCACTGGTCTCCTAAAATATTTCTTCATCTTCTGAAGAAAACTAGTGAAGCCCTGATAAAACAGCAGAAGTCTTGCCAGATACAGATGGCTGGTACCCAGTACAGATTCAAAAAGAAACCACATATCACTGGCCAAATTTTAAAAAGATCAGCTGGCACCAAAAACTATAGTCAAAAAGGAGGCTTTTGCCAGAAAATCAGCTTCTCCAAAGACAACAACAAAAAAAGATTCAGTTCCACAAATGGGAACTTCAAAACTATTTAGTATTGTAAACAACAGGTGAGCTGAGAATGCTTTTCAGAGGGCATGGGAAATGTGGTGGCAAGAGGGAGAAGTGGACTTCCTCTTATATAAGGCTACGTCTCAATGGGGAAATTCAACTCCAACAAAGGAGATTGAGAAGGAGTATTGTCCAGTGGGAAAAACCTGGAGCCTAGGACTCAAGGACCTAGGTTTTCCCCCTAGCTCTCTCATATACTGTCTGTGTGACTTTGGTGTTATTGTTGTTAGTTCTTCATTTTGAGGATACTGAAATGGAGCTTTTAAGCCAGGTGTACTGGGAGAAGGAGGATGTCATTAAGAGAAATGGGTAAATTGGGAGAAAGGGCCAGCTTTTGTGTGGTGGTAAGGGGGGGGTGATTTTGTCCTTTTATACTTGAATTTATGTAGTTTTCAAGACATCCAATTGGAGATGGCCTGCAGGCAGATGGATAGTAGGGTTCAGGAGAGAGCTAGGGCTTGATTTATAGATTTGAGAGTCATCAGCATAGAAGTGAATATTGAATCTATAGTAGTGGGTTCAAGCACCACATGGGGGGAGGGAGAGAGGGAAAGGAGAGAGAGGAGGGAAGGGAGACAGAGAGGGAGGAAAGGGGAGAGAGAGAGAGAGAGAGAGAGAGAGAGAGAGAGAGAGAGAGAGAGAGAGAGAGAGAGAGAGAGAGAGAGAGAGAGAGAGAGAGAGAGAGAGAGAGAGAGAGAAGGAGAGGGGAGGAAAGGAGGAAGAAAAAAAGAGAAAAAAAGAGGAGGGAAAGAGAAAGAGAGAGAGGAAGAAGAGAAAGAGAGAGGGGAGAGAGAGAGAGACAGAGAAATGGAGAGAGACAGAGACACGTAGAGACAGAAAGGGTCAAAGACAGAAACAGATACTGAGACTGAGATAGAGAAACAGAGAGATAAATACAGATATACAGAGAGACAGAGATAGGAGAGACAGAAAGAAAAAGAGACAGAGACAGAGACAAAGACAGAGGGACAGAAACTGAGAAAGAGAAACAAAGACAGAGAATGAGACAAAAAGACATTGGGGGTAGAGACTGAGAAAATCAGAAATGATGGAATTTCTGACATCAGTGGAGAAGCTCATGGGATCATAGAGCTGAAAGCGACATTAGAGGCCATTTAGTTTAACTTCCTCATTTTACAAATGAGGAAACTGAGGCCCAAAGAGGTTAAATGACTTGGCCAAGATAACACACTGGAGGTCGTTGGGCTCCAAAACTCAAGCTAGTTCTGTGGCATCACACTGACTCCATTATTATTTGCTTGTATGATTTCTCTTGAATGAATCCATATGGATGAATGGATTATCATCTGTCTCATTGGAAGTACTCACGGTGAAATATCACAATATCATACCACAGGATGAACTTGTATCTATTCTGTCTATGAATAAGACTAGCCTATGCCTGAGACCAATGAATAAAAAGAAAAGAAAAGAAAAGAAAAGAAAAATTCAGTGGCTATTTGGCCAAGGAAATAGTAGCAGCCAATAAAAACAAATGCTCTTAGAATAGTTTTTTTTTTTCATTTTGAGACCAACTAAATAAAATGTAAAGTATTTCAAATGCTAAAAAAGGGTTCTTTCTGTAACCCCCCCCCCACTTTCTTTCCCCCACAAAAAATGCCAGAAATCAGAATGATTAATGAGGGAAGGGAAGAAGGAAAGCAGTATCAAAGACATTTGGCTTTGAAATCCCTTGACCCTCCCTAGCAAACAATTCACCTTACAAAATACCAATTATTTCACAGTAATATAATCAAGCTACCAGAGTAAATGATTACTCTGCACTAGCAGCACAAGTAATGGGAGGCATAGGGGGAAATACTTTCTTTAGAAAGGCAAGATCAGCTGCTCACTGAACACAAACAAGATTTAAGAGGCAAAGGGTTGAGAAAATCTAAATAAGGACATAGGAGCCCACTTGCTCTTGGATGGGCCTGTAAATGAAGCTACAGAGAAATCACATTAATCCCTGTTTAAAATCCTTATTATGATCCATGTAAAAAGTTATGTTCTGATATAACCTAGGATTATTTGTGTACCTCCAGGCACTCATTTGAAAGCAAATGTAGCATAAATGGTCTGTATCAGAAAGCAGATTAGTACCTAATTCTAGGAGGGAAAGAACTGCCAAGGGAAATATCTCTGTGAACCAATCAGTAAATGCCCAGCAGTGAGATGTCTAATGGAATGGAGACACGGAGGGGAGGGAAGCTACAAGGCAGGACCAGATAATCACAGACCATCCTCAAAGACCAGTAGCATACAGCTCAGTGAATGTCTTCTCACTTGGCTGTGAGAGAGAACACTAAAGGACTAATGAGGATTTTCACATTCAATCTAGTCAAACAAAAACATTTCAGTTGTTTTTTCAGTCCCGTCCAACTCTTTCTGACCCCATTTTGGATTTTCTTGGCAAAGATACTGGAGTGTTTGCCATGTCCTTCTCCAGCTCATTTGACAGATGAGGAAACTGAGGCAAACAGGGTTAAGTCACTTGCCCAGGATCACACAGCTAGTGTCTGAGGTTGGATTTGAAGTCAGGTCTTTCTGATTCCAGGCCTAGTGCTCTATCAACTGTACCACCTAGCTGCCCTAAGGCTTGAAAATGCAACCCAAATCATCCAGGCAATCTGAACCTGAGCACAAAGACCTCTAATCACTCCCCAACTCGAAATGGCACAAGACTAACTCTCTCCATTGCCACATGGTCACTTTATTGCATAATTATATCATTTCCCCTGGCATATTGTCCCCTTTATCATCCCCATTCACTTATCTCCAGTTTTTCCCCATCTACTTGCTGCTTCTCTGCTGTCTACAGACATGCCTATGTCTCCTCCATCCTCAAAAAACCCTCAGTTGACCCATCCATCCCCACCAACTGCTGTCCTACGTGTCTCTTGCCTCTTGTGACTAAACTCCTTGAGAAGGCTGTCTACAATAGGTGCCTCCATTTCCTTTCCTCTCACTCCCTGCTTGACTTTCTGCAGTGTGCTTCTGGCCTCATCCTTCAACCAGAATTACTGTTTCCAAACTTACCAATGATATCTTAATTGTCAAATTGCCTTTTTCAAGCCTTTCATACTGTTGATCACCCTTTCCTCCTTGATATTCTCTTCTCTCTTGGTTTTTAGGACACTATTTCCTGGTTCTGGTCCTACCTACCATTTCACCTTTATCACATCTCTCAAATATGTTCCCTTCTTTCCTCTGATATTGCTACCACTGTATTTCAGAACCTCATTTCCTCATTCTTGGACTATTGTAATAGTCTGTTGATCTCTCTGCCCCGTAAGCCTCTTCCCATTCCATTCAATCTTCCCCACTCAACTGACAAAGTGATCTTCCTAGAGTTCAAGTCTAATCATCTCTCTCTCTCTCTCTCTCTCTCTCTCTCTCTCTCACACACACACACACACACACACACACACACACACACACACACACACACACACCCCATTTTAATAAATTCCAGTAACTCTATATCACCTCTAGGAGTAAATATAAAATCCTCTGTCACTCAGAGCCCCTTATAACCTAGTCCTACCTTTCTAATCTTCTTACACCTTATTGTCCCCTCACATACTCTTTGATCAGTGACACAGGCCTCCTTGCTGTTCCTTGAATAAGGCATGCCATCTCTAGACCTTGGGTATTTTCACTGACCTGTTCCCCATACCTGGATTGCTTTCTCTCCTCATCCCCACCTCCTGACTTCACTGGCTTCCTTCAAATCCCAGCTAAAATCTCACCTCCTGCAGGAATTGCCCCAGTCCCTCTGGATTCTAGAGCTTTTTCTCTGTCGATGTTTTTCTGTTTATCCTGAATATAGCTTGTTTGTACATAGTCGTATGCGTGTTGTCTACCCCATTAGACTGTGAGCTCCTCAAGGACAGGGATTGTCTTTTGCCATTCTTTCTGTTCCTAGTGCTTAGCACATAATTAATAAATACTGACTGATTGAGTAAATTATTTTCTCTGCTTCCACAGTCACTCAGATCAAACACTAACTCCATCCTTACACTCAAACTTTGTTCTATTCCTTGACATAGCCACTGCCATTAAGGGACCAGCTTCTACAAATGCCTTCTCTCTTCATTTACTATACCAGTACCAGAGGAATGTTAGGACACTCTCATCCATGGGTGTGCTGGAGCCAGTTCAAACTGGCTTTTAAGAACTGGCTGTTAAATTTTCAGTGTGAGCCTCCTCTACCTTGCAGAATGGCAAATACTACTAATCAGAGCTTGAATTATGGTTTTTATTGTCTAGACTTAAGAAAATGATGGATAAAATGTTAATAATGCAGTTTCAACTTCAAAGTGTGTAATGCTATATTGTTTGCCTTCTCAGTGGGTAAGAGAAGAACTGTAGGGAGGGTGAGAATTCGTAATTCAAGATGTAAAAGAGAGAGAGAAAGA
This sequence comes from Vombatus ursinus, assembly GCF_900497805.2. Taxonomy (NCBI): domain Eukaryota; kingdom Metazoa; phylum Chordata; class Mammalia; order Diprotodontia; family Vombatidae; genus Vombatus; species Vombatus ursinus. The sequence continues at coordinate 42,217,797 of NW_020954590.1, read as the reverse complement.
GAGAGGGAGGGAGAGGGGGTGGGGAGAGAGAGAAAGAGAGGGAGAGAGAGACAGAGAGAGAGAGAGATATGTTAAAAATAAATAATGAAATTTTTAAAATTAAAAAAAGAAAAAAGTATGTAATGTATTTTCAGAGAGCTGGTTGTTAAGCATTTACCATTAGCAGCATAGCCTATGAAGGAATCACAACTACAGACAGCTATGAGACAACTGCCAGGGATGACTCCACTCTGAAAAAGAAATAGTTCAAAATATACGCTCATTTGTACAATCTTATGGGGAAGAGTGGTGGAAGATTATGAGCAAAAATGTACCATAAAACAGTGAAAACCATTACTTGAAGTTTAAGAAGCAAGTATAAATAAAATTGGACATTTGACACAATAAAACTAAATGATTCCAAGAACAGTCAAAGATGAAACTGGGAAGAAGGTAATAAAACAGACTATAGAAAATTTGTCAAGATTATTGCACCAAACTATTGTATCAATGGAAAGAATACTTTAGATAACTTTCCATCTATAGAAAGAATATTGTAGACAGAGACTTTCCATTGATAGAAGGAATACTGTAGTTAGACTCAACATCCCAAACCTTGTTGTGCTTCATAAGGAGGTGGAAACTACACTAAACAAAAATAAGTGGGAAAAACCACTGGACTAGACCAAATATACACAGAGGAGATCTGTACTGGAGGCAACACAATTCTCAGGGCCTTGAGGGATTGAATCTCAAGATATCTGAAAAAGGGGAGGATATCAAATACTTTGGGAAAAAGTCACAGACGCTGTTTTTCCTTTACCCTCCCATCCTCCAAAAAAAAATTCAGAAAACACCAATAACTTTCCTACTTTCCTAAACTGCCAAGGAACCTGAGGGAAACACAGGAAGTAGCATATGCCAAGAGGGTCAACCCCTTTCAGATCCAATGGAGACAGCCTAGGACCTTGAAGCAAGGAACCTCGGGAATAGCAGTGCCTCCACCAAACCATCGCTCCTAATTTCAGCACGGTCCCCCAGCCCTCATTAAGGTGAGTAATATCTGTGGAGAAGTGGTCCATCTTCCTAAAGAACGCCATTATCCAACACTGACCGACCTTGATTGATGGGAAGGTAAATCCATGAGCTCAGATGATGGCACAAGATTCCTGAAAAGATGTAACTTTGCTCAATGGCACACAAACTCTTTGTCTTAGTTAATAAAGTTTAAACTACAAGAGTGTAGTCAGTCAAAAAGCATTTATTAAGCTCTTTCTATGAGTCAGGTACTGTGCTAAGCACTGAGGATACAAATACAAAGAAAAAGAAGTTAGTCTCAGTCCTCCACTTATATTCTAATAGGGGAAATGGACACATGAAAGGGAGCTTGAAAGGGGTGGTGGTGCTGGAGTGGGTAGAGGTTCTGATTTGGGGTGTGGTGGTGAATTCTGAAGAATAAGAGGTGAAAATGGAAGAGGAATGAAGGGTGACTGGCCTGAGTCCCTCTTCAAAATTGAGGCCCTGGAAGGAACTCACCAATGAGAGAAGCCATTCACCAGTGCTGAGGGAAGTTCCAGGGTGAGAAAGTCACATATACTGTTTGTTTGACTGTTTTTTATGGAGGCTTTGGGGCAGAATGGGTTGCTTATAGAGAAGTGACTGCAATGTCAAAAGAAAAGTAATCATTTTTTATGTTTTTAAAAATATATTTATTTGTTTTAAATTTTCAACATTCCCTTTTCTAAGATTTTGAGTTCCAAATTTTCCCCCTCCCACCCTCCCCTCTCTCCTCCCCACGACAGCATGCAATCTGATACAGGCTGTACATGTATAATCATATTAAACATATTTCCACATTAGTCATGTTGTGAAAGAAGAATGAGAACAAAAGAGAAAAACCATGAAAAAGAAAGAAAAAGAGAGAAAATAGTATGCTTCAATTTGCGTTCAGACACCATAGTTCTTTCTCCGGTTGTGGATAGCATTTTCTATCATGAGTCTTTTGGAATTGCCTTAGATCGCGCATGGCTGAGAAGAACTAAGTCTATCAAAGTTAGTCATCACATAATGTGGCTGTTACTGTGTACAATGTTCTCCTGGTTCTGCTCACTTCACTCATCGTCAGTTCACGTAAGTCTTTCCAGGTTTTTCTGAAATCCACCTGCTCGTCATTTCTTATGTAGCAATAGTTTTCCATCACATAATAATTTTCATTACGTAAATACCAGAGGGTACTACAACCACTTCCTAGGGAGCCCCAACTCACCCTGGTGGTTTGTGCATGCCTCACAGAGGGTAAAAGGACTCAGTAACTGCAAGGCTCCCTCCGGCTATCAGAGAACCCAAGACCTATGCCTTTGCTCTGCCTCCCATCATTGGGCACGATCCCTTGTTGTCTAGGGGTATGTGAATGTGTGGATCTACTTTAATCCATATTAATTCTAAGATAACCCCAACTCCTTTTTAACATGCTGTGTTTCAGTGAGTGCTTAACACGTGACCTTAGCATAATGGAGTTAGTTTCCCATGAAAACTGACATACATATTGGAATGCTGACTACTCCATGTGTTGCTGTTGTTGAGTCTTTCAGTCATGTCTGACTTTTTGTCACTCCATTTGGGGTTTTCTTGGCAAAGATCTGGAGTGGTTTGCCATTTCTTTCTCCAGCTCATGTTACAGATGAGAAAACTGAGGCAAACAGGGTTAAGCGACTTGCTCAGGGTCACACAGCTAGTAAGTATCTGAGGCCAGATTTGAATTCAGGTCTTCCTAACTCCAGACCTGGCACTTTATCCATGGCACCACTTAGCTGCCCCAAGAAAACAATATTCAACAACAATGAAACAATCCATGATAGTGAACAATACATATTTACACAACTACTGTAAGACTACTGATTTCCCAGACCCCACGTGTCTCTCAGCCATAGGATTGATCTGGATTCAAGTGTTAAGCCCTCCTTTCAATAGGTGAAAGTGTGTGGCAACATAGTTCCCATTGTCCCTACAACTGGTCATCTAGGTCTTCATATTTACCCGTAGTTACTCACTGGACAGAGGAAGAGCCTTGGCTAATCCTCTGTGGCTATGTATCTTGCCTAGGCAATGACATTTCTAGGGGCAGCTAGGTGGCACAGTGGATGAAGTGCTGGGCCTGGAGTCAGGAAGACTCACTTTCCGGAGTTCAAATTCAGCCTCAGACACTTACTAACCGTGTGACCCTAGGCAAGTCACTTCATCCTGTTTACCTTGGTTTCCTCATCTATAAAATAAGCTAGAGAAAGAAATGGCAAACCACTCCAGGATCTTTGCTAAGAAAACCCAAATGGGGTCACAAACAGTCAAACATGATTGAAAATGACTCAACAACAACAAATGGAATTTCTAGGACTCCCCAGTTCTAGACCAGCTTCTACCTGCATCACTGTCATTGAAAGGCAATGCCCCTGCTTTAAAAAAAAAATCCAATGGGTATGCAACCAGAGTCCAGTAGGATTTAGAAGCTAGAGAGTGGCTTCCAATGGAGACAGATCAAGCCAAATGCTTATGAACTCCAGTAGAGAAAGTCTTTGATTTATTCTCATTATTGATGGGCTACCTCCAGGTTATAGAGATGTGACTGCTGAGATAACAAAAGGTTTAGAAGACATCCAACCAAGAAAGCACTGTAATTAACTAAGTCTCTTTTCTATTCTATTGTCATCAGCCTTCAACATCTCCTATAAAATTTAAAGAAATATTCTTACAGGAGGTGTAAAAGATTTCCACTGCCCCCACTCTAGTTAAAGTCCTCATTGCTTCATGCCTGTCCTGTGGCAATAACTTTCCAATAATCTCTCTGTCTCCTGCCTCTTCGCCCTCTAATCCTTACTGTACTCTGCCACCGGATTAATCTCCCTTAAGGACCACTTTGATCCCATCCCTCCTCTGTCCCAAATCTTTACTGATTTCTCATTGCCCAACAAAATCTAACATCTTACACCTGACATTCAAAGCCCTCTTCAGTCTGATCCCAACTGACCTTTTGGAGAGCATCTTGCATCATTCTCTGCATGAACTCTATTGAGTTTTTAAAACGAACTTTACAAATACAGGATGGGAGAGGAAGGCCAGACAAAGCTCATGTGAAAAGATGAATTTTATTGGTTGGTAGGCTCAATTTAAGTCAAGAACATGAAGTGACATACAGATAAGCTAATTTTAACTCATGCTACCTTCAGAGGTAAACTATCCAAAGCAAAGAAGATTAGAAGCATTCAGTCTTCTATCCTAGCCAAGCCATTTATAATTAAGGACACCATGTTTTAGGATGACTTAGATGTGCTGGAGAGCATTCAGAAGAAGTTGACCAGAGTGGTAGAGAGACTGGAAATCAGAATATATAAAGTTCAATTGAAAGAACTGGGAATATTAAGTTCAGAGAAGAAAAATCTGGGAGGACATTTAAAGGGTTGTCATGTAGAAGAGGTAGGGTAGCTAGGTGGCAAAGTGGATAGAGTGCAAGGCCTGGAGTCAGGAAGACTCATCTTACTGAATTCAAATCCAGCCTCAGACACTTACTAGCTGTGTGACTTCGGGCAAGTCACTTCACTCTGTTTGCCTCAGTTTCTTCATCTATAAAATGAACTGGAGAAGGAAATGGCAAATCACTCCAGTATCTTTTCCAAGAAAACCTCAAATGGGGTCATGAAGAGTCCAACATGATTGAAACAATCAAACAACATTTGCTCTACTTAGCCCCAGAGATTAAAACAATAAGCAATGAGTGGAGCATGCAATTAGGCAGATTTAAGATCCATGTAAATAAATTTAAAAAAAAAAAAACAAAAAACCCTTCCTAACAATGAGAGCTATTCAAAAGTGGAATAAGATGCCTTGGGATATGGTAGGTTTGCCTTTGTTGTAAGTCTTCAAGCTAAAAATGAATGACTATTTGTTGAGGCTGTCATAGAAGGGGTTCAGATATTTGTCAATTTGACCTTTGAGGTGCCTTCTAATTCTGATATTCTGTGAAACTCTAGCCCTCCTCCACAATTTTACAGTAAAGCAGGTGAAATATTATCTCATTTTTACATATGAGGCAAAATAGGCCTAAAGAAGTTAGATAAATGGCCTAAAGTCACACTGGCAGAAAATGGTAAAAGGGGAAACCCAGGTCTCCTGTCAACAAGTGCTTCTTCAGTTTCAGTTCAAATTCAGTTCAACTAATATTTGGCATATACTTTCCATGTGCAAAGGACAATACAAGATGAAAAAATCATAACCACTTTTTTTCCAGGTGCTATAATGTCAGGAATATATATGTTCTTAGAATGTTCCCTGTAAAATGAATATCTATATATCAACATCTATCTTACTTTTGACTTTCATTATCAAATTAGAAATATATGTTTCCTTATTTAAAAAAAACAATTGGTCCCAAGGTATAACAAAATCATACTTAAGAATTGATCAGACAATAAAAACCATGCATTTGAGGAAATAATGGAATATTACAGTAAAATAATAAAGCTCAGAGAAGACTGCAAAATATGACTATTATGTCACAGGGGATATTTTTATGTTTCACACAGTAGATGAGCACTTTAAAAGAAAAACAATCCTATCTTAACAAAACAAGGCACATTGGGTTAAAAAGTCACTCAACCTCCAGCAAATTTCCTCCTCATTACTTGACAATCTGGTCGTTGCAATGCTCTTTAGCTGCCTGAATCCTGTTCCCTTGCACTTTACTACTGGCTTTTAGATGTGAATGTGTTGATTTGGGCACCAGAGAAGAGGGCAAAGAAGAGGCAAAGACTCAAAATACAACAGGGAGAAAATTTTCTGAGACACATACAGGAACCCATGAAGTGACAGGGGAGTACATTTAACTGGGCCAAGAGGGTAAGACAGAATTCTCTGAAGTTAAGTCTACAGCTAATAATTTCTCTCCCATCAATCCTCTGAGTTATGAATTCTATAGTAGCAAATTTCTTATGATAATGCTTTTGTGTGTAACAAAGCAAACCTATAATTTGAATATAAATAATAATAATTAATTTAAATTAACAAGCATTTATTAGACACTGACTATGTTCAAGGCACTCTGCTGAGCACTGAGGATATAGAGACAAAAATAAAATGAAATAATCTCTGCCCTCAAGGAATTTGTAATGTGCTGGTTAGAGAGATGACACCTCAAAAGAGAAAGACAAAACATAGCAAAGCTATGGTCATGTAGACATGTCAAATAACTCTGAGATTTCAATACTCGGTGACAGACATATAATGCTTAAAGTTTGCAAAGTAACACACACATTTATACGCACACATAGATGCATATCTACATATATATGTGTATATCAATATTTATTTATTTATTTATTCTGAACCTCACAAAAAACCTTGTGAAGCAGGTACTCCAAGTATTATTATCCCCACTTTACAAATAAGAAAACTGAGGTTCAGAGGGATTGAGTGACTTCAATCAATAAACATTTACTACATTCCTACCATGTGCCAAGCACTGTGCTAAATGCTGGGGATACAAAAAGAGGCAAATGACAGTCCCTTCCCTCAAGGAGCTTATAATCTAACAGGGGAGACAACATGCAAACAAATATAGACAAAGCCAGCTATATACAGGACAAATAGGAAATAATTAAAAGAAGGAAAGCATTGACTTTTAGTGGTATTATGGAAGGCGTCCTGTAGAAGGTGAGATTTAGTTGGAACCTAAAAGAACCCAGAGAAGTCAGTTGGTGGAGTTGAGGAGGGAGAGGGTTCCAGGCGTTGGGCACAGTCAGAGAAAATGCTGGAAACCAAGAAATTCAACATCTTGTTTGTGGAACAGGCAAGAGGCCAGTGTCATTGGATCAAAGAATATGTGTTACAGAATAAAACATGAGAGGACTGGAAAGGTAAGAGGGGTCTGGGTTTTGAAGGGCTTTGAATGCCAAACAGAGCATTTTTTATTTGCTCCTGAAGTCAGTAAGAAGACATTGGAGTTTATTGAGTAGTAGGGTGACATGATTAGACTTCACATCTTAGCAAAATCACTTCAGTGTTTGAGTAGAGAATGGATGAAGTGGAGAGACACTTGAGGCAGGCAGACCCTCCAGCAGCTATTGCAATAGTCCAGACATGAGATGATAATGGTTTGCATCAGGGGGGTGGCAGCATCAGAGAAGAGAAGGGGGCATATTTGAGAGATATTGCAAAAGTAAGATCGACAGGCCTTGACAATGGCTTGGATATAAGGGGGGAGAGATAGTGAAGAGTTCAGGATGACTCCTAGGTTATAAGTCTGAGGGACTGGGAAGGCGTGATGTCCTATACCAGTAACAGGAAAGGTAACAGGGGAGAGGTTTAGGGGGAAAGATAATGAGTTCTGTTTTGAGTTTAAGAAGTCTATTGGATGTCCAGTTTGAGATGTCTGAAAGGCAGCTAAAGATGTGAGGTTGGAAGTCAGGAGACAAACTGGGGCAGGAAAAGTATATTTGAGAATCATCATCATAGAGATGGTAATAAAATCCATGGGAACTGATGAGATCAGCAAGTGAAGTAGTACAGAGCAAAAAGAAAAGGGGTCACAGGACAGAACCCTGAGGGACATCTACGGTTAAAGAGCATGATATGGAGGAGGATCCAGCAAAGAATACAGACTCTCCTTGAGGTCAGATAGGTAGGAGGAGAATTAAGAGAGGATGGCAGCCTGAAAATCCAGAGAGAAGAGAGTACCCAAGAGGAGAGTGATGAATGGTGTCAAAGGCTGCAGATAGGTCGAGGATTGAGAAAAGCCCGTTGGATTTGGTGGCTAAGAGGTCATTAATAATTTTGGAAAGAAAAGTTTCAGTGGAAGGATAAGGTCCAAAGCCAGATTGCAAGGGTCAGGAAGAGAGTAAGAGGAGAGAAAGTGGAAGCAACTTTGTCACAAAGCTAACAAGTGTCAGAAGTGGTTTGTTTCATTGTTTTCGGTGGGGGAGTAGGAGATGGGTCTTCCACTTCCTCTTTGGGTGACTTCTGTTCTGCTATTCACTTTGGAATTTGCAGAGACTGGTTCAAAGTTTGCACAGCTTCAACCTGAAACCAACACCTCCCTCATCCAACCACCACCTCTATAAAGGCAGAGAGATGTTAAATAACCAGGCCAAGATGTAGGTAGGGATCAGCAAAGACAGATAGGAAAACAGAGCTACACTCAGAGTCAACCAGAAGGCTGAACACTGAAGATAGGACTATATTTGTGACTATGCGTTAGAAGATCAATACAGGTACAAGGCTTGTTTAGCCTGCTCCGAGGTGGAAATAAGACTTCTGGGTACCTCCCTTGCCTACATCTCCAACACCGCTTCACAGCTTTCCTTTGTGTGTTTTCCCCCATTGGATTGTAAGCTCCTCAAAGGCAGGACCTGTCTTTCTTTTTTCCTATGTGTACCCCAAGCACTTAGCACAGTGCCTGACACATTGTAGACACTTAATAAATGTTTACTGACTATTGCATCTAGGTTCTTGGCAAACTGCTTCCCTTTTCTGGGCCTCAGTTTCCTCCTGTGTAAAATAAGATAATCATGCCAGATGAAATATAATTTCCCTTCAAGCACAAATCCTATGACTCCGTGATACTACAAAAAGACTTACTAAGGTCACAAGGCAGGCTTGATGGTACTGACTCCAAGAGACAATAGTAGGGATGCCCCGATACCCTTTATGTGTATGTCAGAGTTGTAAAAACCTTGACTTTTGAGTCAGAGGACCTGAGTTCTAATCTCACTTCTCCTACCATTTGAGTGACCTTGGGTAAGTCACAAAACCTCCCTGAGTCTCATTTTCCTCATCTGTAAAATGAAGGGGTTGGACTAGATGTCCTCTAGATCTCTTGTTATTCAGTCATGTCTGACCCTTAGTGATCCCATTTAGGGTTTTCTTGGCAAAGATAATGGAATGGTTTGCCATTTCCTTCTCTAGCTCATTTTATAAAAGGGGAAACTGAGACAAATAGGGTTAAGCGACTTGCCCAAGGTCACACAGCTAGTAAGTGTCTGAGGCTGGATTTGAACTCAGGAAGGTGAGTCTTCCTGACTCCAGGCCCAGCATTCCATCCATGGACTATTAAAATAGTCTCATATTTAGTTTCCCTGCCATAAGTCGCTCCCCACTCCAATTCATCCTCCACAAGGCACCAAAATGATTTTACTACAATGCGGGTCTAGCTAGGCTAGGTAGCACATGGGTATAGTTGCTACTACCAGGGAGGCTAATACTAGTGATTGCTTGAACTTAGGACTTTTGAGCTGCAGTGTGTAATCCAAAGAAGTGTCCATATTAAATCTAGAACAAATATGGTGAGTCCTTGAGAGCAAAGAACCATCAGTCTGCCTAAGGAAGGATAAAGTGGTCCAAATTGAGACAGTGGATCAAAGCTCTCTCGCCCATCAGCAGTGAGTGATCAGTTCCCTTCTAGCTTAGGTGAAATAGACCCAGTCTCAAAAAAAAAATTCAGATCTGACCATATTACACCTTCTCATTCAACAAACTCCAAAAACTTCCAATTACCTAAAACTTCTCAATCTGGATTTAAAGCTCTACAAAACCTGTCCCTTCCCTATCTTTCCAGTTTTCTTTCACATTATTCCTCTCTACCCACACTATTGGGCAGCTAGGTGGTACAGTGGATAGAGCACCAGGCCTGGAATAAGGAAGACTTGAGTTTAAATCTGGCCCCAGATACTTACTACTTGTGTGACCTTGGGTAGGTCACTTAACCTCTGTTTGCATTTATCCACTGGCAAAGAAAATGGCAAACCACTCCAGTATTTTTGCCAAGAAAACCCCATGTGGAGTCACAAAGAGTTGGACATGACTGAACATTACACATTGTCTCCTCCACTAGAATGTAATTTTTGCCAGGAACACAGTAAGCAATTAATAAATGCTTATTAATTACTTCATTGTTAACAGTTTGCAATTCCTTTTAAAACTGTTCATTTCCTATAACCATTTATCCATTGGGGAATGACTCTTGGTCTTATTTATTTGTGTTAATTGTGTATCTTATAAATCAGACCCTTTTCAGGGTTTTTTTTAAAAGAATCTATGGGGCAGCTAGGTGGCACAATGGATAGAGCACTGGTCCTGAAGTCAGAAAGACCTGAGTCCAACTCGGGCCTCAGATCAAACACTTGACACTACTAGCTCTGTGACCCTGGGCAAGTCACTTAACCCCAATTGCCTAAGGGGGGAAAAATATATATTTATATATATATACATGTATATATTTTTTTTGAATTGACAGATTCTCTTCTTATCTTAACTGCATTGGGTTTATATGGGCAAAAACTTTTTTATTTCATATAATTGAAATTATCTGTTTTGTTTTTTAGTATATCTTCTATCCCTTACTTGGTTACGAATTTTTCTCCTAGACATAGCTACAAAAATTTCTACAATCATTTCCCTCCATTTTAAAAAATGAAGTGAACTTTCATATTTAAGTTTAGTATCCATTTGGAACTTTGGGATGTGGTGTAAGGTGCTTACACAAACCTATTTCTTGCCAATCTGCTTTCTAGTTTTCCTATCAGTTCTTGTCACATAGGGTGCCATTCCCCAAATCATCTATGTTATTAATCTGAACATTGTGTTCCATTCTAGTATTCTAGAAACTAAAACCTCAAAATAAAAATGGTATCCTTTTAAAGTACAGTGCCTTAAGAGAACAATGGGCAGGCAAATTTCACATATTAATATATTATGAATGTTTCCTTAGTATTATTTTTGATAGTTTACATTAATGGATCCATTATCTCATGGATACTGATATTACCCCTATTAGGTAAGATCAAAACCCACCCATGCTTACTCTCAATCTTTGTGAATATTTTTCTTGTTCGTTCACATATCCCCATAATGGTTCTATCCAATATTTTAGAGTAGAGTTCTCACAGTGTGGTTCACCAACCCTTGGGGGTGTTCGAGACCCTTTCAGAGGGTCCACAAGATCAAAACTATTTTCATAATAATACTAGGATGCTATTTGCCCTTTAAAATACTCCTCTCTTTTCCAATTACATAAATATGAGGCCAGATTTTCTTCATATACTTCAACTAAAACAACATATTGCAGCAAATTGAATGCCGAAGCAGATATGAGAATCCAGCTGTCTTCTATTAAGCCAGACATTAGAGAGATTTGCAAAAATATGTAAAACAAATCACTTTTTAAACTTTTTTTATTTCGGAAAATATAGCTATCTTTCATAAAAATAGGTTATTTATAATAAACTGTAAAAGTTTATTATTATTTGAAAATGAATTAATAAGTAAATATTTTTAAATTATATTAGTTTCAGTTGCTAATATGATAAATAATAGCTAACATTTACATAACACTTACTATGTGCCAGGGACTGTGCTAAGTGCTTTATAATCATTATCTCATTGGATCCTCACAACAACCCTGGGAAATAGGTGCTATTATTATTCCCATCTTATAGAAGAGGAAATGGAGTCAAACAGGCTTAGGTGACTTACCCAGGATCACACAGCTAGTAAGAATCTGAGGTCAAATTTGAACTCAGGTCTTTTTTATCTACTCTGTCATCTTGCTCCTACATATAAATAGGGGGCCATCTCCAGTCATACTGATCTATATCTTGCCACTGGACCCAGACGACTCTGGAGGAGAAAGTGAGGCTGGTGACTTTGAACAGCCCTCCCTCACTTAGATCCAATTCACTTGTACGTCATGGCATCATTTTCCTGATGTCATGGTCCTCTTCAAGAATGAAGGACAAAAAAGGGGCAGCTAGGTGGTACAGTGAATAGAGCACTGGCCCTGAAGTCAGGAGGACCTTCAAATCCAGCCTCAGACCAAACAATTGATACTTACTAATTGTGTGACCCTGGGCAAGTCACTTAACCCCAATTGCCTTTAAAAAAAAAAGAATGAAGGAATAAATAACAACATATAAACAAAAGCTCTTTCATTCTCAAAAATTTTTAAGAGCATCAAAGTCCTTAATTTTTAAGTGTGTATGATGGGATCCCAAGAACAAAAAGTTTGAAAACCACCGTTCCCCAGACTGGAGCATTTCCTCTAGGTCTTTTTACATTCCATCAGCACCATTGAAGCACTCTAGCTGCCATTTATTATCCTTGGCCCTTGCTAAATGGCTGCCTCACCTCCTTTTCTGATCGCACATTTCCCAGGGATATCCCTCGCATCACTTCAGATGATGAACAGATAATGGACAGATAAGGGCAGGTCATCTTTGGAAGTATGCTATAGCCTACTTGGGCCCTGTGGGTCACCCATGGCTTCAATTCCTCAAAGGTTGTGGTGTTCCAAGGCATGAAACTACAGAGCATCTTTGAGAGAACGTTTGTGTTGAGGAAGGATGGATCTGCATTGGGGAACAATTTGGGTCCATTTAAAGTATTTTCCAGGGGGCAGGTAGGTGGTGCAGTGGATAGAGCACCAGCCCTAAAGTCAGGAGGACCTGAGTTCTAATCTGACCTCAGACCAAACACTTGACACTTACTAGCTGTGTGACCTGGGCAAGTCAATTAACCCCAATTGCCTAAAACAAATTAAAAAAAAAATCATCAAGTATTTTCCAAATACAATCCAGTCCACCATATTCTTTCTACTAAATTCTGGGCCCAATTCTTTGTCCATCTGCAGTGCCTCTCCCAGATATCTGTCCTGGTGGAATAACTCAGTGGACTAGCTCTCCAACTATACCATGGTAAATAGTGTAAAACTTGGCATTTTGCCTCTTTTGTTTTCTCCTGCAAATTGCAGAGCCCCAGAGAGGCCTGTCTCTGCAAGAACTATCTTTCCTAAGCTTGACAGGGGCAGAACTCACGCTTTGGGCCTTTCTTGGCTTGGCTAAATCTCATTCTCACTCTCACATCCTCACTTCAGTTCCACAAACATTTCAGACTTGTCAACTACATGCAAGGCGCCAAGCTAGCAGTAGGGATCTGATGTTGAAAGGTGACAGTTTTGCCCTTGTCTAATGTTGGCGTAAGACATGCACTCATATAGCTAATATGAAACATGATAGGATAAGTGAGAAGGAGAGGTCCAGGCAAAACAGTTTTGAATCAAGTTCTTATTAGATCTCATGGACAATAATAAAATAACAATGTGATATTATAATAGCTTTTTGGGTTACTTTAAATAGAGACTCATCTAGCAGGCAGCTAGCAAGCATTAGATACAAGATTTAAATGTAGATCTTGAGACCCCAAACCTAGTGGAGTTTTTTTTTTCTCATTACACCAGATTACACAGAAGCCCAGGAAGTAGTAACTCATGGCTGTGAACTGAATGAGACACTATGGGGTGGAAAACCTACTTAGTCTACCACTGAGTGGCACCTTTCCATCTGATTGGAGGTAGGGCTGGAGCCATTTCACAGAATGTTATAGCTGCAAGAGACTTCTCCTTCCCTTATTTAATAGATGAAGATACTCAGGGCTCTCTAGTGATGGGGGTCATTCTGATATAGCAGAGAATGTTTGGAGTCAGAATCTGGGTTTAAGTTCCAAGCTAAGCCACTGTGTGACTTTGGACAAGTCGCCTAACTCATCTGAAACTCATTTGTTTCATTTGTAAAACAGGAGTAATATTTTAGGGATATCATAAGGATCGAATGAGATAACAGATATGACACATTATACAAATGCAAGGTAATATTTATTATTAGGTATTTCTCCCAAGAGTTGGTGATTAATTGCAAAAGAGAATTCAAGGAAGATGTATACAACATTGTAGCCATACTAACATTAAGAGGCAATTGGGTATGGGGATAGAGAGTCAGAGGTATGTCACCCTGGGTAATACACTTACCATCACTTACCCACTCAACCTCCCAGGCAACTTTGTAACTTTAAGAGGCTGAACAGAAGCTGATTCTCATTGATAGAGAGAGTTTAGTCACCTGGAGTAAACCATGCCAGTGAAAAGGCTAGTTCCACAAAATTAACATTAACCTATTCTCTCATAGTAGGATGAAATAGTGGAAATAAGGGAAAAAATGAAAACAATTCTGGAATATTGGCTTGTCTCGAAGGTTTTTCACTGACCTTTTTCTAAAGGAGAGTTTCTATTATTAAATAGAAATACTTTGAAATACTGTGGGGGCAAAAAGTTCAGAGAAAATAATACAGTAAAATAAAATCTTGAACTGCAGTCCTTGTGCATAGAGTGAAAAGTCAAATGAAACATTTCAGCTTGGATAAGCATCCCCTTGCTTTCCCGCCTCCATTTTTTATCTCACACACTCCTCTAGGATAGGAAAGTTCTCTGTCTCTGCCCCTAGAACCTCCATCAGCTTTTAAAGCCCATCCCAAATACTACCTCCTCCATGAAGCTCTCCTTGATTTCCTCCAGTTGGTAATGGTCTTTTCCTTCAGAGAGGCACTTGATTTGCTTCTCTTATATGTACTTTTATGTCTTATTTTGTATTATCATTATATAATAGAGGCGAGGCAAAGGCAAGCCCATACCTCAGTGTGCTGGGTAGCAGACATGAACCCATCCAATTAAAATTACATTTCCCATGAAGCCACAGTCCTTGGGGCGGCTGGCCTCCATGAGGCCAAGACTTCCGTGTCTGTGAGACATTTCTGCAGGACAGGGGATTTCTGATGTCGTGAGAAAACAGAGAAGACTGGAGAACTATGCAAGGAGAGGTGGCCGTGGTCATGGTGGTGACCAGTGTGAAAAAGGAACAGTAGTGGCACAGCCTGGTTTGGGGCTGCCAAAAACAAGCTGGGCAAGGTGAGAGACAGATATAGAGATAGAGAGACAGACAGAGACAAAGAGACATACAAAGACAGAGATAGAATGGCAAAGACAATGACAGAGATAGAAACAATGACAGAGACAGACATGGATGGAGAGAGACAGAGACAAAGACAGGCAGAGACAGAGAGACAGAATGACAGAGACAGAAACAAAAGAGAAAGAGACAATGACAGAGACAGACAGAAACAAAGAGACAGAGAAAGATATAGAGATAGAGAGACAAGTTCAGAGAGACAGAGACAAAGAGACATACAAAGACAGAGATAGAGTGACAAAGACAATGACAGAGACAGACAGACATGGACAGAGATAGAGACAGAGAGAGACAGAGACAGAGAGACAGAATGACAGAAACAAAAGAGAAAGAGACAATGACAGAGACAGACAGAAATAAAGAGACAGAGACAGAGACAAAGAGACAGACAGAGTGACAATGAAAAGCTAACATCAGCAGCTGGTACAAGTGGAGATTCCAGTGCTGCATGTGTGGGTCTTTCTGACCTTTGATCCATCTGTGTCAGACACACGTGCCATGATTGCTCAATGCTGGGGCATGGCTACTAAACAAGGCTGTTTTCCCACACACTATTTTTGCTCAGATGAGGCAAAAAAAAAAAAAATGAGGTTCTTACAGAGTTTATGTTGAAATGGATTTCCTATTCCTTTACTCGTTTCAGACCCAATGAAATATTTTTGTTTGTGCTGCATGTTTCTTCTCTAGGTTGCTAGACTTTTGAAAGCTGAGTTTTAGTGACACTGGGAGTTGAAGGCAAATGAGGTACACAACCACCAAATACACGCCACTGAATCAAGTAATTAATATGAATTTGGAGTTGAGTGACATGCAGTCTACAATTATTTGTATATGTATAACATCCCCCTAATAGACTGAAAGCTCCATGAAGACCTGGATTATATCGAATTTAATCTTTATATTTCTCTCTTTGGCATAGTCCTCCGCACACAGTAGACATTTAATAAATACTTATTGAATTAATTTAAATCAGACAATCAAGGTACCATAAAAACTTTCTGTCTTCATTTGGACAGAGTTACGCAGAATTTTAAGAAAACATCTTGAGAGAACTAATATATGAAGAAGTAATTAATTCATTCAACAGTTATTAAGCACCTATTATGAGCATTGTATTAGGCACAGGGAATAAAAGGACAAAACTCGTCCTGGTCTTTAAGGACTTTTTTTACTAGAAGGAGGCAATATTTACAGAGATAAGTTAGTTAACAGTAATTTGAGGAAGGAGAAAGTGTTAACAAAGGAGATCAAGAAAGGTTTCCTATAGGATGTTCCTGAATTAAGCCTTGAAGGAAGGTAATAAGGAGAGGAAAGGAAAATGCCTTTGCCTAGACATGTAGTTTGAGCAAAAGGAGAGACCATAGGAAATGTAATGCCAAGTTCAAGGAACAAGTAGGACAGTTTAAACTATCTGGAATGTAGAGTTGTAAAGGGATATCAGTCAATAAACATTTATTAAGTGCCAACAGTATGCCAAGCATTGAGCTAAACTCTGGGGATGCAAACTCAAAAGACAGCCCCTGCTCTCAAGGAGATCAAGGCCTAATGGAAGAGACAATATGCAAATCATCGTGTAAAAGCCAGCTGTATACAGGATTAATTAGAGGTAATCAACATAAAGGAAGCACTGGAATTAAGGAGGATGGGGAAAAAGCTTCTTACAGAAGGTGGGATTTAGTTGAGACATGAAGGAAGCCAAAGAAGCCAGGAGGTAGGGATGAGAACGAAGAGCATTCCAGGCATGGGGAACAGCCAGAGAAAATGCCTGGAGATGGGAGATGAAGTTTCTTTTTCAAAGAGCAAGAAGAAAGCCTGTTAAGATTGAAGAAGGAGCACTGGCAGATGGTGTAAGGTGAAGGAAAATTGAAAAAGAGAGGGATTTACAGTTGATCCTGGAAGTGATCCACTGGAGTACATTGGGTATGGGGGTGATATAATTAAATCTGGGCTGTAGGAAGACCACTTTGGTAGCTGAGTAAAGGATGGATTAGATTGGGGACAAACTTGAGGCAGGCAGACCAACCAGAAGGTTATTGTGACAGTCCAGTACAAGGAGTTTAGGGTGGTTGGCACTGTCAGAGGAAAGAAGGAGGCATATGTGAAAAATATTTCAAAGGTAAAATTGAAAAGACGACATCAGATTGACTATGGGGAAGAAAGAAAGTAATAGGTCAAAGATGACTTCTAGGTTGTGAGCCTGAGTGTCTGGAAGAAGGGTGGTACTCTTACCATAATAAGGAAGTTAGAAAGAGGGGTAGCTTTGGGGGGAAAGATAATGAGTTCCATTTTGGACATGTTGTATTTAAGTCTACAGTATACATAGACTGAAAGTCAGGAGGTTAATTAGAGCTAGATAAGTAGATTTGATCATCATCTATATAAAGGTGATAACTGGATCCATAGGAGTTGATAAGATCATCGAGTTAAATAGTGAAAAGAGAGAAGAGAAGAAGGCCAGGCCAGAGCTCTTTGGGACACCCATGTTTAGCAAATGTAACCTGGATGAAGATCAAAGGAAACTGAGAAGGATCCATCAGGGAGGAGGACAACCAGGAGAGAACAGTGCCATCGAGAAGAAAGTAATCGACAGGGTCAAAGGTGAGGTCAAGAAGAGTGAGACTAGAGAAAAGGCCATTAGATTTCCAATTACAAGATCTCTGGCCACTTTGGAGAGGGCTCTTTCAGTCAAATGATGATGTCAGAAGCTAGATTATAAAGAGTTAAGAAGAGAGTGAGAGGAGAGGAAGCAAAAAAATCTATTGTAGAAGATCATCTTAAGGAATTTAGTCACAGAAGGGAGAAGAGATATGGGATAATAGCTAGTAGGAATTGACAGATGGAGGCATGTTTGTAGGCAGCAGGGAAGCAGTAGGTAGACAGGGAGATCGTGGGGATGATAGCAGGGGCAACCTGCTGGAGAAGAGAGGATGGAATGGGATCACTTGTGCATGTAAATGGGTTTGCCTTGAGAAGGGGAAGGGCCACCTAAAAGAGGAGATAGGGGTAAAAATCATCTGAGTGGTGTGAGATGAAGAGGAGGGGAGAAGAATGAAATTTGAGGTCTGATAGCTAAGATATATAAGGAAATTATGCAAATATAGAAGACCAAGAGCCATGCCCCCAGTGAATAAATGGTCAAAAGATATGAATAGGTAGTTCTCAAAAAAAAAATCCAAGTGAATAATGTCATATTTTTCAATGCACCAAATCACTAATAATTAGAGACATGCATATGAAAACAACACTAATATTCTACCTCACACTCACCAGATTGGCAAAGAGGACAAAAAAAAAAAAAGGAAAATTACTATTGTCAGAATAGTTGTGGAAACAGAGGCCCACGAGTATACTCTTGGTAAAATTGGGAATTGGTCTAGCCATTCTGGATAGCATTTTGGAACTGTGTCTAAATTCTTCATACCCTTTGACTGGGTGAAACCACTAACAGGCCTATACTCAAGGAGATCAAAGAAAGAGGAAAAGAATCCATAGTTTAAAAAATATTTACAACAGTTCTTTTTGTTCTAGGAAAAAACCTGGAATCTAAGGAGATGCCCATCAATCAATGATGGGTGACTGAAAAAAATGATGGTATACGAATGTAATCGAATATTATTTTACAGTAAGATACAATGAAAGGGAAGGTTTCAGAGAAATCTAGGAAGATTTGTAGGAAATGATGCAGAATGAAGTGAGCAGGAACAGGAGAATTTATATAAAAAGAACCAACATTATCAAAATAAACAACTTTGAATAAGGACTCTGGCAAGTACAATAACTAAAAATAACGCCAAAGGATTGATGATGAAGAATGCCACCCCACTGCCTAACAAAGAGGGGCTACTTGATGTGCAGAACAAGGCATACAGCTTTGGGCATGGCCGATGTGGCAATGTGTTTTGCTTGATTATGCATATATGTTACTAACATTTTGTTTTTCTCAGTGGGGTTGGCAGAGAGATGAGAAAGAGAAAATAAATACATGTTAATTGATAAAAAAATTTTTGAAAAAGAAATGATGAAAGGAAAAGTTTTAGAGAAAGCTAGGAGCATTTGTATGAACAGTGTATGTAGAGTATATATAGAGCGAAGTAAGCAGGAGAACAATTTTCACAATAACAGCAATGATGCAACAAAAAACAACTTTGAAAGATTTAAAAACTCTGACCAAATGTAATAAACAACCACAATTTCAGAGGATTTATTGTTATTAATAACCAACATTTATAAAGGTCCTACTACATGCCAAGCATTATGTAAGCACTTTACAATTATCATATTTGATCCTCACAACAACCCTGGCAGGTAGGTGCTGTTATTCCCATTTTACAGTTGAGAAAACTAAGGCAGACAGAAGTTAAATGACTTGCACGAGGTCACACAGCTAGTACTATCTAAGACCACACCTGAACCCAGGTCTTCCTCATTCTCTAACTGCCTCTGAGAAGCACACGGCTCTCTTCCTGATAAAGAAGTGATGGACTCAATGTGCAAACTGAAATTCACATGGTCAATGGGGAAGTTCATTTTTGCTTGATTAAGCCCATTAATTACAAAGGTTTTGGTTTTCTTTTCCTTTTTTTTTTCCCAGTTGGGAGGAGTTTTGGGGGAAAAGGGGACAGCTGTAAGATTATTTAAAAAGAGAAAGAAAAGAAATAAAAGGATCGTTGAATCATTTTTTGAAATGTACAGAAGAGAATAGAAGGAAAGCCAGAAGGAGTGATAAATGAATAGGACAGTTTTCAAAGTTATATATTAAATTTTCTATACATTTTATTTATATATGTACATAAATAAATTTGCTATAAAGGAACCTGTATGTAACAGATTTTCCATTTCACATACAATTCTATGTTACTTTACATATAAAAGTGCTCATTTTATTTGGTTTTTAAGTTCAGCATAAAAATAAATTTTTAAAGAAATATATTTCTAAAAAAAGATTAAACTCACAATTGCCACAGTTCCTAATAATTCAGAGTATTTCTTCAATATTTTAAAAAATAGCTAATAGCTATGGATTCCACAGAAAAAGATGTTCTCCAGACAGAGGCAGAGCCTTTCTTCCAAGGTTTAAGAAACTCCTTGTGCTAAGTACCTCTTCCTGGCTTTCTACCTTGAGCTACGAAGATTCCACTCTTACCCTGACAGCCTTGAGGTTCAGGATGGGACCTGTCACGGAGGAAGAGAATTAGGCTTCTTCCTGAAGCATAACATGAACTGCTTTCCCCCAGAGGCAGTTATTTGATGCAGTGGATAGAGTCCTGGCCTGGAGCCAGGAAGACCCGAATTCAAATTCAACCCCAGACACTTAGTTGTGTGACCCTGGGCAAATAACTTGACTTTTGCCTGCCTCGGTTTCTTCAATTGTAAAATAGTACTAATGAGAGCATCTACCTCTCAAGGTTGTTGTGAGGACTAAATGAAATAGTATTTGTAAAAAAACAAAAACAAAAACAAGAAACAAAACAAAACAGAAAAAAAAACAACCACTTAGCACAGTTCCTGGCACATGTTGTTGTTTTTCAGTCGTGTCTGACCTTTCATGACCCCATTTGAGGTTTTCTTAGCAAAGACATTGGAGTGGTTTGCCATTTCCTTCTCCAGCTCATTTCACAGATGAGGAACTGAGACAAACAGGGTTAAGTGACTTGCCCAGGGTCACATAGCTAGGAAGTGTCTGAGTCCACATTTGAACTCAGGAAGATGAGTCTTCCTGACTCTAGGCCTGGGGCTGTATCCATGGTGTCCCGTAGCTCTAACCCCCGGGCACACAGTAGGCACCATACACATTTCCCTCACTACCATAGCTACCTGCTCACCCAGTCCTCTGTAGAAAAGGTATGGAGACCTGGTTTCTCTCATCTCCTGCCTCTCTTGGCCTCCAGCCCCATTTGATTACCCTTTCATCTAATCATCACCCAGATTCCCATGCGGGCAGTCTGGAAATAAGAGCACTACACCTAACATACATGGTTTGGCTCTTAATCCAAATTCCTTCTGTTAAAACTTAAATTCATTTCCTTTTGTTCTTTCCTCGGTGAAGATGGAAAACATCTGGTTCAATATATAATAGCCTTGCTCGTTCCTGAAAGTAACCATTTTATCTTTAAACTTCAAAAGTCTGAATTCCTTTAAACTGCCAATTAGAGGATGTGCACCTATACCTTCTTGATAACTTGAGGCATCACTATTATTAGGCCTAATTCATAGAAGTGAACACTGAAGATTCTGAAGACTCAGACAAACAAGACTGAACTAAATGGAGATAACCTTACCTTGGCCAAAGAGTTTCTAGGGCAGGCTTGGGAGGGAGTCATTCCACCTTACCCTGCTTATTCAAATAACAACTGGAGTATTGTGGCCAATTCTGGGCATTACATTTTAGCAAACTCATTGACAATTTGGAGAATATCCAGATGATGGAGTCCAGGATAGTGAAGAGTCTCAATATGCTGCCAAGTTCAATTGAATTTAACTCAAATAAGAGAAGATATAGAGGAGACCTGATAACTATCTTTAGGAAGATAAAGAGCTATCATTAGAGGAAAAGATTAGATTTGTTCTACATTTCTCAAAGAGGCAGAATTAGGAGCAATGGGTGGAAGTGTTTGGGAGGCTGATTTAGATTTAACTTGAGTTAAAAAAAAATCCCAACAATTAGAACTATTTAATATTAGAATGGGCTAACAGGAAGTAGTGGGTTCCTCCTCAGTGGAGGTCTTGAAACAAAGGCCAGGTAACCAGGCCAGATGGGGGCATTGTAGAACGGATTCTTGTTCACTTATGGATTTGACAGAATGGTCTTTGAGGTACCTTCCAACACCTGGATTCTGTGATTCTGAGCACCATACAACATTTAGCCTCCCTAGATCTGCCTGCCAGGTTTCCCAAGTGATAAATATTTTTTCCTTGAACACTTTTCAAATGAGTCCCCTTTCATCTTTCTTCACATAGGAATTCAATGAATAAATATGGGGTATCCCTCACTAGTGACTCAAATTATACCCAGTTATATATATACATATATATACATATATATATATATATATATATATATATATATATGTATAGATGAACATCCTCAGCTCACCTGTGGGCACACAGTATTAAAATAAAGCCAGAATTAGAGATGCCCAGAGACCCTAGAAAAAGTACATGTAACATGACCTGCTATTGAATAGAAGTCAATATACATTCCATCTGTATTGGAAAGAGGCTTAGTTACTAGAATTCCCAAAAGAAGCATTTTTGTTTGTTTGTTTTTGGAGGTAATCAGGGTTAAGTGACTTGCCCAGGGTCACACAGCTAGCTAGTAAGAGTCTGAGGCCAAATTTGAACTCAGGTCCTCCTGATTCCAGGGCCAGTGCTCTATCTACTGTGCCACCTAGCTGTCCACAGAAGGGGCATTTTAAAGGATGGTGAAAAGATACAAGATGGAGTCAATAGACATGTGTTTGAATTTCAGCTGTGTCACTTAAGACCATAGCTTCAGAGTGGGAAGGAACCTGAGGTCAGTGAGTTTAACCTGCTAGATGAGGAAAATAAGGCTCAATGAAGTCATGATTTGCTCCAGGTAGTCACACAACTACTAAGTGCCTGAGGCATGATTTGAAACCAGAACTTCCAAGTCTGGCACATCATCAACTTTCTCTATCATGCACCAGAGACCTCTTCATTCTGGAAGCTCACTCCATTTCTGGAATCCAGACCCTGGAAGTACCCAGCACCCCTGTGACCTCTTCCTCTGATTGGATGGCTCCTCCCAGCACCTCCATTTAAAGACACTGACCCAGGCTAGACAAGTCTCATTTTCTTTTCAGCTTCCTTTTATGTACTGTTTTCCCCTTTTAGAATATAAGCTCTTTGAGGGCAGGGACTATCTTTCTACTTGTATGGATAGATAGATATATAGATACATAGTTTCCTCATCTGTAAAATGAGCTGGAGAAGAAAAGGTAAACCACTCCAGTGTCTTTGCTGAAAAATAAATAAACAAACAAACAAAAAAACCCAAACGGAGTCATGAAGAGTCAGACACGACTGAAACAACTGAACAACATACCATGCTACTGACTATGACTTTGAGTAACTCACTTAACATATCTGGGCCCCAGTTTCCTCACCTGTAAAATTAATGAATGGGGCTAGATGATGTCAGAAGGTCCCTTCCAGCTCTAAAATTCTAGGATTTTTCCAGTGCATTTTGACCTGCACATGGTCCCATGGCACTGGGCCCCATGGATGGAGTTACGGGAAGGCTCTTGTATGTAATCATCTGTCATGTACTATACTGTCCAGAATACTGAGCATCTGAGCCACAACTTGTAGAGCTTAAACTCTATTTCTTCCCTTCCAACTCTGCATCTTGGTTTAATTCTCTTTAAGCTGCAAGTCTGATTTTTGGAGCTGGAAATAGATAGAACAAATTGCCCCGTTCTAGTCAAATTCCCAGGAAATGAGATCATAAGAACTCTGATCCTATGAGATGTTTTAAATCAATTTTATACATTAATACAGCTCATAACTAGCACAGGAAAAAAAATCTTCACCATAGATTCCAGAGCAACAGGCTGATTACCACATCCTCTCCTCTTTTATCTCTGGTTATTTCAATAAATTGCTAAATGCTTAGAGACCCTCACCCTTGTTGTTGCTTATACAGTACAGTTCAATAGGAGGAAATAAAGGGGATGATTTCTTTAAGGAGAAAAATACCTATCACAATAACCACTTGTTCACTGCTAGCTTAAGGCTTTAAGCTTAGCTTAAATCAGAATGTTCTATTTTCTAGCATTTCACCTTTACAGAGCTAACGAAACAAATAGTTCCAACTTGCAATTGGGCAACCCAGTAGGGTAGCAGGGAAATGTGAACCCTATTCTAATGCAGAATTCAGACTCCCAGAGAGAGCCACTTTATTCTCCTCCTCAGGTATGTGTTTCCTGGGATCCTAGGGGTGTATTAAGTGTCCACTGACAGATGGATTTTCCCATTATGTGCTCCTCCTCTCCATTTGGGAGGGTAAGGCACAGCTGTACTAAGCTCTTTGTGTAAAGGATTTGCTAAATGGAGTCATCTTCTTTCACCCACTCTTCAGCAGAGAGCTCCAACCAGGAAACAACAGGATTTAGTGCCCATTAAGAACTAAGTGCTTCCATTTTAATCCCTATCTCTTTTAGGGCACAGACTTTTTGCTGGGCCTCACAGCTGGCAAAATTCCCTCATGACCTCTCACCTCTGTCATGTTCTACTTGGTGTCCACTAATCTTGCTTTCCAAAGCAGGTCTCCATCTTTATGGATTTATGGCAATTTAACACAATGTGCCACTCACGAATAAGAGTGTTTTTCTCAGCATTGAGCATAATTGCTCTTCCATTTGGATCCTTCAAAAAGCAGAATGAGTACTTCAGGAGATAGTGAGCTTCCCCTCACAGGATGTCTTCAAGTGAAAGCTGGGTAAGCTATTCCTAGGAATATCATATAAGAGAGTTCTGGTCAAAATTGAGTTAGAGATTTCTTCTAATGCTATGATTCTGCTTCTATTCAGGAGACTGAGTTCTCCAATATGGCTGGAATATAGCATGTGTGGAGGGAAGCAATTCAAGATAAGAATGGAAAAGTAGAGTTGTGCCAGTTTGTGGAGGACCTTGAAGGCCAGACAGAAGAGTCTGAACTTTCCCTGGTAATCAATAAGAGACCATGGAAATTTTTTTGACCACAGGGGTACATGACCAGACCACTGGAAAAGAAAATTATTCTGGCAGTGATATAAAGGATAACACAGGATTTGAGAATTGAAAGGGACCTCAGTGAGATTCTTCATTTAATCCAATCCATACAAGGAATCCTTACTATAGCATATACAATTATCAGCCATCTAACCTCTGTTTGAAGATATCCCAGGAGGAATGGAAAGTTAAAGGCTCTTTGAGTCTAGCCATCCAGTCAGTTCTGAATTTACCTAATTACGTTATTTTCTAGTCCATAGCTCTTCTACTTCATAAGAATAGGAAGAGATATTTATCGATAGCTTTGATAAAAATCTAAGTAAATCTCATCCACAACATTCCCCTTGTCTACTAATGTAATCCTGTCCAAAAAGGAAATTAAGGTAGTCGGGCTTAACCTGTTCTTGATAAAGCAATGCTGGATCGTTGTAATGACTATTTCCCTTACTAGATCTTCATCATAGTCTCTATAGCAGGCTTTTCTAGAACTTTCCCAGGAATCAAAGTCAAGTTCACTGCTTTATAGTTTACAGGCTGTTTTCTTCCTTAAAAAAATGGGACATTTGCCATTCTCTTGTCTTTTGGTATCTATCCCAGTTTCCATGGTTTTTCAAATACCACTCATAGCAGCTTAACAATAATATCTTTTAAGTTCTTCTAGTACCCGACATAGCCCATATGGGTCAGATGACTTAAATTCATCAAGGGAAATTAGTTGTTCTCTTACTAACTCTTCACTTATCTTGGGTATCAACCCCCATTAGTCATTTTTTGTTCTGTTGTTTCTAGTGTAAAGGTCATTCTCTTTAATATAGAAAATAAGAATTGCATAGTTCTCCCTTCTCTTTGTTGACAGTTATTATCATCTCTTGCACTAAAAGCAAAGATCCTATCCTTTCTTTGATCCTCCCTTTTCTTCTCATATAGCTTAAGAGAATCTCTTTGTATTTTCCTTAGCTTCCCTTGGCAGCCTCTACTCATTCTGAGCTTTAGCACCCCTTAAACCATTTTTAAAGGATCATGCCGTGTGTATTCATTCGGTTACTTGGCCTTGTTTCCATGTTCTGCACATTATCTTAAAAAATCTAAATGGATTGGTGAGTTCCAAATGTTTCTTCAGATGTCTTTTAAGAAAAATCCCATTTTTCCTACCCAAAGAAACTGTTTCCTTTTCTGTCTTTAAAATGTCATTCTGGAGCATCTCTCATCCCTTCTAGACAGATTTCCTTAGGAGCATTTTAGTCCATGGGAGCCTCCATATCTTTTCTCTGAAGCCTTTGGAATCTCCTTTCCTCAGATATGAGATGCATGTCAGAATATGCCAAGATTTTTCTCCTCTTTCACAAACTCTAGGAGGGAGCACTCATTCTTCCTCCCACCGCCATCCCTCAGGGTTCCCATAATTTCTACTCTAGCAATCTCTTGCTTGTTAGTAAGGATTAGATCTAGAATAAAATTTCCCTTTGTTGGTTCCACCACTTTTCAAAGAATGAAATAGGTTGTTTTGGGGAGGTAAGAGAGTTAACATGAAACACCAAAAGGCTATTACAGTAGTAAAAAGGTGGTAACAAAGGTCTATATTAGGGTGTTAGTAGTTGGAACAAAGGAGGGGTGGTGGGAAATTGGATTTGAGAAATGCTGTAGGGGTGATGACTTGTAACTAATCGTATATGAGTAGTCAGGAGGAGGAAAGAGTCAAACATAGCCCTAAGCATGAGAAACTAAAAGAAGGGTGGTGTTAGACAGAATTATGGAAGTCCAAAGGAGTGGTTTTAATAGGAAAGGATGGTCTTGACTTTGGACATATTGAATTTGAGTTTCCAATGGGAACATGATGAAGGTCTAAGGCTCAACAGAGAAGTCATGAGTAGAGTTTACAAGTCTGGGAGTCATATGCATAGAAGTGGTAGCTAAAGACAGGGGAGTGGATAAGATTGCTAAGGGAAAGAGAGAGGAGAGAGGCAAGGTCAAACTCTTAGGGAGAGCCACTCTACTCAAGTCATCAATTGAACTTCCACAATTAAGGACTTTGTTACGCAGGAGAAAGAAATATATATTGCCCTGGAATAAATGGAACATGATGTCACATGATCATCTCACACATATATCATATTTTCTGCTCTACTTGCCATTCTGGTTCCTGGCTCTGTGCCTTTGCCAGGCCATTTCCATGTCTGCAATGCTCTGCCTCCTGGGCCTCTTGGGATCCCTAGCTCCATTCAAAGCTTAGCTTAAGTGCCACTTTCTGCATGAGGCCTTTCCTGATCTTCCAGATTGTTAGCCTTCTCTTCTCCTTACTCCCAAACCCATCAATTATCTTGTGTTTTGCTTTGCATATATTTCACATTACTTATATGTGAACATGTTATTTTATCCCCAGTAGCCTGTAAATTCCCTGGGGGCAGGGACTGTTTCATTTTTGTTTCTGTATCCCTAGCACCCAGAACTGTGTCTGGCACATGGTAAGAACTTGATGTATGCTTGTGAATTGAACTGAAGTTTCTGTATCCTCTATTGAAACTTTTTGATCTCACAGAGTCACTCAGCCCAAACCAGCTGAGCTTTCCCAGGTCATTGGTGCCTATTCCCACCTTTCTGAACTAATTTCTACTAATCAGAGATTGCTCATGTGAGTATGTCCACATCTGTGTTGCTTATATATATAAAGATTAGGTAAGCCCTATAAACAAGAAATGATTGTGAGCAAAGAAGTTTTAAAATTCATAACTTGGTGTCTATTACATGTCCTTATCTTCTCCCTCTTCTGGTTTTCTATATTTAGTGACCAGAATTTGGGGGCTTTGCTAATTTAGTGAACACTCCTGCTGGACTGTATCCCTTGCAGTGTATGGAATTCCCTCTTCAAATTGGCAGTGTGCATGGGTCTGTGTGTCTTTCTATGTATCAGACATTGGATCAAGGGAGATAGGCCTGTCCTTGGGTTTCTGGGAGACAGAAGGAACTCGTGCATGAAGGATGGGATGGCTAGTCTGTGCCTATCTGTGGACGTCAGTAAAGAGGCAAGGCACGGACCTAATCTGGTCAGATTGCCACTGCTGACCAGAAAGGGGTCCCAGATCAGGCTCCTTAAGCTTTTATCTGAGTGTGATTCAAAGACAGTTGGGTCTCTACTGTCAGGGAACACAGTGGAAACAATGTCAGGGACAAAAGAGTACCTTCTTAGGTTGTTTTAATTATAATTATGCATAGATTTCTGTATGGTGCTTCAATATCTTTACCACTCTTTAGAGTGATATGTGTGTATAAATGTATATATACATATGTATGTATATCCATATGTATGTGTGCACACATATAAAATCTATAAAATGTCTTATAGCCATAGTAAGTAGTTACATATGTTCTCTGATTTTTATTTGCCAATTCTGTCATCAATATTATGCTTTCTTTACTTTTCATCACCACTTTTTTTCAAGACAGAAAGTAATGCTAATTGTGAGAGATTGGGATTATACTTTAAAAAAAATTTTATAGGAAGTAACTAGAAAAAAAGAAAAAAAACAAAGAGAGGATATGAAAGTGAGACGAGAAATTGAGGTCAAACAAAGGTCCCTAAAACTATCCAGAAAGGGAATGAGCTGCCTAGTGAGGAAGAGAGCTCCCAATGAAGGGAAGTATCTAAGCAAAGGCTAGATGGCTGGCCATGACTTTCCAACAGCTTTTGTCCTATGAGGGGAGTTAAACTTTGTGGTCTTTAAGGTGTGACAATGACCACTCAGTTCCCTAAGTCAAGCAAGGTCTCTCTCCCTGTCTTCTCTCTCACTACCCAACTGGGCTACATCCTTCTTCTAAGCAAAAACCAGAAAGTGTTCATCAGAATGCAATGATTTAAACATACTCTATTGGATAGAATCTAATTCCCAGTCTTTTATCACAGCTCACTCTTTATTGGTATGTGGGGGTGGGGTGGGGAGAAGATAAGTAGCAAGTAGGCCACAACTCCATGCTTAAGGATGTTTGCTACTCCACGCTTATTTTAAGGCCATACCATGGTTCCCATGCCAAGTTCCAAATGTTCCATATGAACTGCCCTGGCTCCCCAGTGCTACTCACCCTCCAATTTCACACAAACTCACTCTAGACATTAAATGTAACTTCTGCCCTACTCAAATTTCCTAAATTAGTCTCTAAAATTTTCATTTCATAATAGGGGCAGTTAGGTGCTGCAGTGAATAGAATGCTAGGACTGTAGTCGGGATAGACCTGAGTTCCAATCTAGCCTCAGACACTTATTAGCTCTGTGACCTTGGGCAAGTCACTGAACCCTGTTTGCTTCAGTTTTCTCATCTGTAAGATGAGCTGAAAAGGAAATATCAAATCACTCCAATATCTTTGCCAAGAAGACCCCAAATGACATCAGAAAGAGTCAGACATGATTGAAATGACTGAACAGTAACAACAAAAACATATATTAACACTAAAGCTATTTTTTTGCTACTCCTAAATGCTGCATCCCTCACTCTAACCCCAACCAGAAATTTTAGCTTTTGCTTTATTTTGCAACTTTGGGCAAAGGTAGAAAACTAGAGAAACTCTTCATGAAGGGGGCATACCTGTCTCCTTTTTTCTTGGTCCCTTATACTGGAAAATACTCAAAAGCTTATGGAAGTGATTGTTGAGTTTTAAATTTTTCTCCCCCTCCCTCCCCACCTCCCTCCCCAAGATGGCACGCAATCTTATATAGGCTATACACTTACATTCCTATTAAACATTTTTCACATTAGTGATGTTGTAAGTAAGAATTAGAACCAATAGGAGGAACCACCAGAAAGAGGAAACAAAACACAACAGAAGGAAAAAAATAGCAAATAGTATGCTTTGATCTGCATTCAAACTCCATAGTTCTTTCTCTGGATGTGGATAGCATTTTCCATGATGAGGCCTTCGGAGATGTCTTAGATCCTTGTATTGCTGAAAAGGGTTAAGTCTATCAATATTAGTCATCGCACAACATGGCTGTTACTGTGTACAACATTCTCCTGGTTCTGCTCACTTCACTCAGCATCAGATCATACAAATCTTTCCAGGTTTTTCTGAAGTCAGCCTGTTCATCATTTCTTATAGCACAATAGTATTCCATTACATTCATATACCACAACTTGTTCAGCCATTCCCCACTTGATTCCTCTCAATTTCCAATTCTTTGCCACCACAAAAAGAGCTGCTGTAAATATTTTTGTATATGTGGGTCCTTTTCCCATTTGTATGATCTCTCTGGGATATAGCCCTAGAAGTGCTATTGCTGGGTCAAAGGGTATGCACATTTTTATAGCCCTTTGGGCATAGTTCCAAATTGCTCTCCAAAATGGTTGGATCATTTCACAACTCCACCAACAATGCATTAGTGTTCCAATTTTCCCACATCTTCTCCAACATTTATCATTTTCCTGTTTTGTCATGTTGGCCACTCTGATAGGTGTGATGTGGTACCTCAGAGTTGTTTTGATTTGCATTTCTCTAATCAGTAGTGATTAGAGCATTTTTTCATATGACTATAAATGGCTTTAATTCCTTCATCTGAGAACTGCCTGTTCATATCCTTTGACCATTTATCAATTGGGGAACAACTTATATTCTTATAAATTGGACTGAATTCTCAATATTTTTTAGAAATGAGGCCCTTATCAGAGAGATTGGTTGTAAAAATTCTTTCCCAACCTTCTACTTTCCTTCTAATCTTGGTTGCATTGGCTTTGTTTGTGCAAAAACTTTTCAATTCAATGTAATCAAAGTTATCCATTTTGCTTTTCGTAATGTTCTCTATCTCCTGTTTGGTCATGATTTCTTCTTTTTTTTCTACAAATATGATAGGTAAACTATTCCTTGCTCTCCCAAAACCTTTCATTTTTCAAAGTAGGAAATTGATGCCCAAGTTGGTAGAAAGCCTTGCCCAAAATGGAGGCAGACCAGGAACTAGAACCAACGTCTCCTAACTTCTGTGCTTTCCACTGTACAATTTTCTCATCAGTTGTTCTGTTTGATTTCAACTCCACAAATATCACACCTCCCCAAGAATAAGCTCATCAGCAGAAATCTCACCATCATGGAGAATGATCCAGTTTTTATACTCAACAACACCTCCTCAGCAGCATCAGTTGCTTCTCCTCCAATTGGAGGACTGAGGAATTAATTCCTGCTAAAACCTCTCTTTATAGAAAACTCAGAATTTTCCAGCTAACTTTATTTCCCATCAGCCACTCTGCTTGGTTTCAACGTGAATAGCATACCCTCATGCCCTCCTAGCACCCCTTCCCCTTTTTGGCTTCCTTTTGTGCACTACTTTCCCCTGTTCGATTATAAAGGTCAGGGATTGTCTTTGGTTTTTCTTATTTGTATCCCCAGTGCTTAGCACAGTGCCTGGCACATAGTAGGTGCTAAACAAATGTTTGACTATTGACTACCATACTCTGAACACAATAATTAGGAGAAAAGCAGATCATGTGTTATGGCTAGCAAATGTAGCAGGGAGAAAGGAAAGCAAGGGAGACATAAGAAGAAAGTCTCAAAATAAAAAGATGTAGAAGAAAAATGAGGTAAGCATGTGGAGTCCTAATACAAAAAAGATAGTTTAAGAGAAGGCAGTGACTAGGATGTGATGGAAGGACTGAATTAAAGGAAACCTCTTGCTGAAATGACTCACCTTTTTTAAATAAACTCTTTGAGTCTCTGTCACCCAATCATCCAGGCTTAAAATCAGAGTGGAAATTTTTACTCCCCTCCTTTCCTCCACCTCCAATGCAATTGGTTGCCAAGTTTTGTCAGTGCTGTCTTGGGAAATACCAAAATCAATTCTAGAAACCCAAGAATTCCTCCTCAAGTGGCAACTTCCTTTCACTGAACCTATCTGTGCTCAGCAAGGCTGGACCTCAGAAACCACAGTTAGTCTGTGACCAGATGAACATTTCCAGCATGGGAGAACATGCTAGAGTTAGCACACTGATGGCCTAGCCTTACATGGTCACTGCCCGCCATGATGGGGCATTGGAATAGCTGCCATTTCTGTTGATTGTCTAATGGCAGATTCCTATATATTAGAAGCATTCTTATACAATGTTTCCCAAAAGTCTCCGTGCAGTTTTAAGCTATGAGACTCAGTCAGTTAATAACTATTCATTAAGTATCTGCTATATGGCAGGCACTGTGCTAAATCCTGGAGATACAAAGAAAAGTAAAAGACAGTCCCCGCTCTTAAGGACCTCGTAGTCTAATGAAGGAGACAGTATGCAAACAGTTTTGTGCAGACATGCTATATAAAACATAGAGGAAATAATCAAAAGTGGGAAGGCACTAGAATCCAGAGGGGTTGGGAAAGGCTTCCTATAGAAGGTGGGATTTTAGCTAAAATTTGAAGAAAGCCAGGCAAGCCAGAAGGTGAAAATGAGGAGAGAGAGCAACCTAGATATGGAGGACATCCAGTAAAAACATAGGAGTTGGGAGGTGATGTTGAGAGTTGTTTGTAGAACATCAAGGAGACCTATGTTACTGAATTAAGGAGCGGGGCACAAGGCGTAAGAAGACTGGAAAGGTGGGGAGGAGGGCTAGGTTAGGAAGGACTTGGAATGCCAAACAGAAGATTTTGTGTTTGATCCTGGAGGTAAATGGAAGCCACTGGAGTTTATTGAGTAAGGGGATGACATGGTTATACCTGCACTTTAGGAAAATCATTTTAGTGACTGAGTAAACCTTGGACCAAGTAGCAGGTTATTGCAATAGTCCAGGTGTATGAAGATGAGGGGCCTATCCAAGAGTGGTGACAGTGTCAGAAGAGAGAAGGGAGAATATTTGAGAGGTGCTGCAAAGGGGAAATCAACAGGTTTAGGAACAGATGATTGGTCATGGGCGAGGTGAGAGAGAACCAGGAATCCTGAGTGGCACCTAAGTTGTAAGTCTGGGAAACTAGGAGGCTGGTGGTGCCCTCGACAGTAGTAGAAAAGTCTGAAAGGAAAGAGGGTGTGGGGAGAAAGATAATGAGTTCCGTTTTGCATACGTTGAGTTTAAGATGTCTCTAGGACATCCAGTCTGAGATGTCTAATGGGCAGTTAAAAATGTAAGACTGGAGGTCAGCAGAGAGCTTAGGTCTGGAAAAGTAGAACTGAAACTCATCAGCATGTTAGCTATAGCATTAATTCAAAGAGTTTTCCTTAAGATACTTGATTTTTGGGACTCAAAGTTTTAAAAATGAATGTTAAAATTGTTTTTACATGTAACTGGGGAAAATAAAATATTAAATAAAAATGTTTAAAAGATACTTTAGTTTTTATTAATTCTCTAGCATTGTATCATAATAACTCATCTTCAAGAATAAACCAAAGTTACATTCAACAATCATTAAGTGCCTTCTATTTGCAGAGCCCTTTGCTAAGTGTTGGAAGAGATAGGAAGGTAAAGTAGAGCATTCCTTTCTCTTAGGAAACTGACAGACTAGTAGAGGTTTTTATAGGATAACTTGTAATGTAAGCTGGAAGGTCCTGAACTACAGGATGCATTGGAGAATGGTAAATTCAACGTACTTTGAGAGTCTGGAGGAAGGAGATATCCCCTGAGCGTGTCACTACTTCCATATTTAATTTTTAAAATGTATTTATTTATTTTTAGTTTTTGACATTTACTTCCATAAGCTTTTGAATTTTAAATTTTCTCCCTCTCCCTCCCCAAGATGGTGTGCAATGTGATATAGCTCTACATATACATTCCTATTAACATCTTTAATTGGGGGGGGGTTGGCAATGGGGTGAAGTGATTTGCCCAGGGTCACACAGCTAGTAAGTGTCAAGTCTCTGGGGCCAGATTTGAACTCAGGTTCTCCTGACTCCAGGGCCAGTGCTATATCCATTGCACCACCTACCTGTTCCCCATCTTTAACTTTTTTAACAAAATATTTCCCCTGTCTTTTCTTTCTTCCCTTAGACCTCAAGATGACTACCATTAGTTACAAATATACATATATAATATATATATGTGTGTGTGTATGTATGTGTATAAATATATGGAAAATTATTCCATACATGATTCTATTTATCAGTTCTTTCTCTGGATGTAGATAACATCTTTCTTCATATGTCTTTTATTTTAAATTTTTATATCTGTAATAGTCAAAATTACTTAGTTACTCAAAATTAAAACAACATTACTGTTACTGTATAAAATGTTTGCTCACTTCTTTCTAAAATTATCCTTAGTACAGTTTGTCCAGATCTCTGTTTTGCCCTCATTACCAGCTGTGTGACCCTGAGCAAATCACTTAAGCTCTCAGGGCCTCAGTTTCTTTTATCTATAAAACAGGGATAATCATACTTTCCAAGGTTGCAAACTTTAATACATGATGTAAGTGTGACTTGGCATTATTATTGTTAATGTGTTCAGTTGTTTCAGTCATGTACAACTCTCTGTGACCCTATTTGAGGTTTTCTTGGCAAAGATACTGGGTGGTTTGCCATTACCTTCTCCAGCTCATTTTATAGATGAGGAGACTGAAGCAAACAGGGTTAAGAGACTTGCCCAGGGGCACACAGGTAGGAAGTGTCTGAGGCCAGATTTGTACTCAAGCCTTCCTGACGTCCAGTTCCAGCACTCTATCCATTGCACCATCTACCTGCCCCTATTATTGTTAGTAGTAATGATAACAGGAGCAATAATAATGCCCTCATGAACTGATAAGATGTATAAGTTAAGGACCAACTCCTTAGTTATACTAAAGTCCTTGAAGTTTTAGAAGATGATATAAGGATAGGAAATAGACCAATGATTTCATTGTTTCATTCCCTCTTCCCATGAAGGTCAACACATTTTCTGCAATTTATAATCTTAGGGAGCTGCCTAGAACATTGAGAGATGTAGTGACTTGCCCACAGTCACACAGCCAGGATGTATCAGAGACGGGACTTGAAGTCAGGTCTTCCTGACTCTGAGATTGGCTCTCTCTGCTAGGCCATGTGACCTCAGGATTCTGTATACAGATGTAAATGTAGATGTCAGTTTGAAAGGAGAGGTTTAGTCACCTCATTTCCCTACTCCAGTGCGCCTATGGTCTTATCGGTATGGGTACTCCCTTCACTGGTACTGATGACAACCCTTCTGTCTCCGGTGAGATTCTTGTTCCTCTTTTAAATCCTTGATAAAGGATCTATCCTACATGCTAGAGCCCTTTATCTGGTGGGCAGCTAGGTGGTATGGTGGATGGAAGATTGGAGTTCATATCCTGCCTCAGACATTTACTAGCTGTGTGACAGTAAGCAAATCACTTAACCTCATTTGACCTCAGTTTCCTTATCTGTAAGATGAGGAGTTTTGAACTTACTGGCCTTTACGGTCTCTTCTTCCTCTATCTCTATGATCTGCCTTTTTTAATATTTTGTGGATTCCAGTTTAACCCTTAGATCATCTATCAGCCATTTCTTTCTCTGATCTTACACATACTCAATGGTGTCTTTCAGGCCACTTTTCATGTGGGAGTTATTGTTGGTAACCTGCTATAGACTTTTTCTATCTGCCATTTATGTTTTCATTTCTTTTTGGGTCACCTGCAATGGTAATTCTGCTCATATCATGGTACTCCAAATTTTGCCACCAAATAACATTACTGGGGGAATATTACCATTGAAGAGATGACCTTTGGCAATAGGGAAGTAGTTTGGGATTTGAAAGTGCTACCCAATTTCCTAGGTGTGAGCCAACCAGATATCTTCCTATTCAGATCTGGGCAAAACTCATTTTCCTTCCATAATGCCCATCCGTCCAGGATGAATTCACATTGCATACCAGTTCAGTATGTCAAAATCTGAGCAATCATAGACATTTTTTAAACTATATTTCTCTTGTGGATAGCCAGACTGATCTCTTTTGAGGAGGCCCTCCAGTGTTGGAGGGCTAGATGCAATCAGCACAAAAGACAGAGAGAAATATTCATTTTGTAGCGGGAAAATAAATTTAAGGAGGTTTCCAGAAGGCTAAATAGACTAAATGTCAGAAGACAGTGACAGGCTTAATAAATACCAGGATCACAAGAACCTACTGTATTCTGTTTCTCCAAATCTTGCTAGATATTCTGAGAACTGTCCCCACACAGTACAATCAGATATATCTCCATGGCTTTCTATCCACAAATCAAATTTCACTGAAATTTACAAAAATTTACAGATGAAAAATTCACTATTGAGATGGTTCTGTTAGCCAGTTTTCTTTTCAGATGACAACAGAAACCACACATCAAAGTTAAGGGGTCTCTCAATATCAGTTAACACGTACCAAACTTAATTAAAATGTCAACTTCTTTGGGAAAAAAAACAAAAACAAATGAAGGCAAAATGTCGTGTGCTTGAAATAGAGAGCTTATTTCTTTCAGTGAATAAGTCAGTCAATAAAAGTTTATTAAGCACCTACTATGTTTCAGCACTGCAGTAGACACTGAAGATAAGATAACCAAGAAAAATAAACAGTTCTGTGTCACCCTGGGCAAGTCACTTAACCCCAATTGCCTCACCAAAAAAAAAAATAAATAAAATAAAATAGATTAAAAAAAAATAAAAGACAGTCCCTGCTCTATATGAGCTCACAGTATAATGGGAGTGACAACAGGCACATAACTCGTAAAAACAAGATATATACAGGATAACTGGAGGTAATCAACAGAGGGAGGAATTAGAATGAAAAGGGATCAGGAAAAGTTAATTGATCTGATTTAGTCCAGATTCTCGCCAGAGCAAGGCACCTAGGCATGGCAGGTAGGTGACGCAATGCATAGAACCCTAGGACTGGAGTCAGGAAGACCTGAGTTCAAATCTGGCCTCAGTCACTAGCTGTGTGACCCTGGGCTAGTCACTTACCTCTGTTTGCCTCAGTTTCCTCACTTGTAAAATAAGCTGGAGAAGGAAATGGCAAACCAGGCCAGTATCTTTGCCAAGAAAACCCCAAAAGGGGTCATGGAGAGTAGGACGTCACTGAAATGACTCAACAACAGCAACAGCAATCTCCTCAACAATAGAGCCTTGCTGTCCTAGCAAGACAACATCCCCATCAGCGGTGCAGTAAGGTCTTGTGCGGATGGGGTTGGCGGTCCCATATGCACATGGAGTAACCTTGGGCAGGATATTAACCTAGCTTCTGACTAGCAATACAGGTTGCCCACGCCACTGGCTAATGTCACCCTATGGCAATGGCTAGTTTTAGTTCTCAACAGAGATGAAGGAAGGAAGCCAGGAACTTGACATTTAAGAAAGATGGCCAAATCAAAAGGAACAGGAGGATGGGAAGGGACATCAGACAGAAGGAAGCACAGCTGGTGGAAAACATCAATAAATGAATTTCATTTATCACAGGGTCCCCAATGTCTTCTTTAATACCTCAGGATTTCAAAAGATCATAAGATTTCCAGCTGGAAGAAACCTTAAAGATCACCTAATCCGACACCCTCATATTACAGATGAATAAAATGAGGCCCATTCGTGATGCCATTGCCCCGCACATAGTAGGTGTTTAATAAATGCTTGTTGACCATCTGATGTCTTTGCTATCACAAGAATAGCAAAGAGCAGAATCTGGTAGTAAGGAAGAAAGCCAGTGAGGGAGACAAAAATAGAACAACTCTAGGGTAGCATTTTGAACACACTTCCAGCGTGGTGAGTGAAATCCCCCAAGTGTCGCATAGTATCAGATGCCAATGGTAGTGTAAGCCAGAGAGCCCACCTCAGTGCAGTCCCTTCCGTCTCCCTCTCCCTCTCTGTGTCTCTCTGTCTCTCTGTCTCTTTATTTCTCTCTCTCTCTCCCTCTCCCTTTCTCTCTCTCTCCCTCTCTCTCCCTTTCTCCCTCTCTTTCTCCCTCTCTCTCCCTCTTTCTCCCTCTCTCTCTCCCTCTTTCTCCCTCTCTTTCTCCCTCTTTCTCCCTCTCTCTCGCCCTTTCTCTCCTTCTCTCTCTCCTCTCTCTCCCTCTCTCTCTCCCTCTCTCTCCCTTTCACCCTCTCTCTCTCTTTCTCCCTCTCTCTCTCCCTTTCTCTTCTTCTCTCTCTTTCTCTCTTTCCTTCTCTCTCTCCCGCCTCTCTCTCTTTGCCCCTCTTTCTCTGTATGTGTATATACATATGTCTATCTATGCGTGTATACACACATACATATAAAATCTAAAGGAATAAATGTCCAATTAATAAATCACTCTGCTCTTTATTTTTTTCTCCTGCTTATAAAATCTTGGCTGACTTAGAAAGCAGTTGCAGCCAGTACCTTTCCAAAAGAGATGCTTGACTTCCTGCTGAACACAGGAACTAAATGTGTCTGTCTCCTGCTTTGATTCTAGAATTC
Source organism: Vombatus ursinus (assembly GCF_900497805.2). Classification (NCBI taxonomy): domain Eukaryota; kingdom Metazoa; phylum Chordata; class Mammalia; order Diprotodontia; family Vombatidae; genus Vombatus; species Vombatus ursinus. The sequence goes on along the minus strand of NW_020954590.1, from coordinate 42,179,945 downwards.
CAGGATCCCAACTTCTTCTCTCAGCTTACATAGGTCTAAAAACATACACCACCACCAAAAAGACAGCTCACACATGGATTAATACGGTAAATTCTTTTATCTAGCAGGGGTATCCAGTGTTCCAGAAGAGGCAAACAGAAGAAGTATGGAGAAGGGAAGCAGGGAGCACTGGCCAGCCTAGTTCACCGGAAATGCCACAGCCAGCACTAACCTCTGACTGCAAGGGCAGGAAATAAATTTCCTGTTTGATACCAGAGAGGGAGCGGTTAATGAAGCAGCTTCCACCATGGCCCACAGTTGTTAGGGGAAAGAAAAATGTCTCTGAAGAAGTGGTCTCACTGAACGAGGTCTATTCAGCATCACAGTGATTTGCCATCTTCACCACGTCATCATTTCTTTAAATGAAAGCTCTGGGGGGAACAATGCCACCTTCTACCCCCACATTTCCAAGACGTACGACATGCCTGCAAATTGGAGTTACTTGCTCCTCCTTTTCCTTCTCAATCCCACGGGTCATCACAGGAGGATGCTGGGAAAGTTCCTATAGTTCCCTAGCCATTCTGACACAGGGATGGATTCTGAGGCAGGGTTACAGTAGTATAGGGGTCAGGGATTATTTTAATCCGAGGAGCCAATAAGAACATTGTATTGTTAAGTAAAACCATATTGTTAAATACTGTTAAGTATATTGTTCAGCTAAATTTAGAGCTGGAAGAGACCTTAGTGGTCACTGAGTTCAACTCTCTCATTTTACAGATGGGGAAACTGAGGCCCAGAGAGAACGATAGCTATAAGGGATAATTTTCTTTACAAATTATTGAATATATTTATAAACACACATATTTTGCCTAGAATTATAAGTACATTTGGGTATGTAGTTCCCTTCTACCAATATAGATTGATAATTGCTACAATTTCTATTCAGAGAGTTGCTTGGGATGCTGACAGGACATACCAGGGGTCAAGCAGCCAGAGTGTGCCAGAGGTTTCAAGTTAGATTGTCCTGACTCAGAAGCTAACACCATCTTCAGCCTCTCTATATTTATATAGGTTAAAAATACATGTAGCAATTTTTCCATATAAAATTGATTTATATTCCTCTGTTTTTATTGAAAAAATTCCCCAACCTCCTTTTATCCATGGATTGGTTCATATCTTCAAATTCATTGAGACACAGATTCCATTGAACTCCAAAGTGTTACATGGCCAAATTACTCTGGCACAAGCTTACCTCCCATACAGAACATAAATAGAGGTTTGAACAGAGTCGAGACATTTTGACTTTATTTTAGTATGAATTGATTACTTCTGATTACACTGGAATAGCAGAGCAGGTCAAGAATTGAAAGAGTAAAAGGGAAATTGGAGCAATCTATATTCTTATTCCCTCTTAAACGTACTTCATAATGAAAATTTAGGTGGTGGGGAGGATGATATACAAATACCTGCCTAAAATAAGATGAACTAAGTAAGATATTATCATTTTTCTTCACTAAGGTATTTGATGCAGGAATGCTTAAATTGTTGGTTTCTGGTTTATGTTTGAATGCTAGGTGAGTTGGGCAAGAATGTCTAGGAATCATTTTTAGTCAAATAAAATCCAACAACTGTGGGGGGGGAATATTAGCACCATTTTGAAGCTTTGGGCCCATCAGAAGAAAGAGTATATAAAGCTAAGCTACTATTGTAATATTATTTATGTTTATTACTATTATATAAAACCATTTTTAATAAAAAAAAAAGCAGATGTAATAGTCTTAGGGAACATTAACCCAGACACATTGACTTGGCCTAGTCTGACATGAAATCTCTGGGTAACAGACAATGTTTTTAAGACCCCAATACTTAAATATCTTAGGTCATAGTATTCCTGCTGACTTTTAGAAATTTCCAGAACAATCCTCCTCAGAAAAATGGTTTATATACTTAATGCCCACAGAGGATTCATTCATAGTATTCCTAAAGGACTTTGGCTGCTATGAAATCTTCTTGTCTCAGAGTACTTTCCTAGAGAAACAAAAATTTTTACTTTGAAAAATCAGGACAGCTGCTTTTTTTCCCTGTTTTCCTAACTGCCAAAACAAGCAAAATTGCACCAGTGTCAAGAAAAAATATGGTTTAAAATACTAAAAAAAATCATTTAAACTACTTTACTTAATATTATGCAAGATATGTTTACAACTAGATTTGTGCCCGTAAATGCCTTTAAACATCAGAGTGTTTTTAAAGCTTAATTTTAAAATTATTTATCCATTTTCAAGACTGTTAGACTTAATACTTACAGATAAATACTGAAGAATGGAGATTTCTGCATTCTCATTTCTTTTTTTCTTGTCAAGTCTCCTCTGTTTTCTCTGCCTTTCCCACATACCCTACATCTCCTGTCAATGAGAATGCATCACATTAAACTCCTGTCTTTGTGTAGGCAAGTCTCAGGGGTTGGGAGAAAAGTTATCTAAGAAATTAAAAATGAGGGAGGTGAAGACTGCATATAGAAAAACACATAGAATCTGTTTAGTCTTTCTCCAGACATTTGTTGATGTTACTCAAGGTCTGTCAAGCTTTGTGTTTGTAAAGCTCAATTTGGTCAGCCCGAGGAGCACTAAATAATTATTCAGTGCTCCCATCTTCTCCCAGAGTGACGGAGGTTGCTCAATGCATGCATTATTTTAGAAGCTGTTGCAGTAAAAAAAAAATCTCAATATTGATAGTGTATTCATTTCCTACAAACAGAATTATTGATGCAATATGGCTTCATTGGAGACTCATATAAATTCTAGCAAAATCCTGGATGCAGCATCTAAGTACATTAAATGCACATTTAATTATATTGCAACATCAGTCACAACACATACCACACCAAAAAAAAAAAGAAAAAGAAAAGGAAAAATATTACAGTGAATTTTTTGAAGTCATTTATACTTCTAGTGTATTTTTTTTTGGACTACAGATGTTTAAAAGTCCAAGTAAGAACACAGGTTTCAGGTTTTTTGACCCTCCTATAGTTTTAGCTCCATTAACAAACTGATCCAAACATACACGGTCCAAAAATAATCTCCATCAATAGATCCTAACACCATGATGACAAAAATATTAAGAGTATCAGTGATAGAATTTTAAGAACTGGTTACATAATATACATTTGAACAAATGGGCCATGGACAAAACTCCTGCTGTGGAGAGAGCAGAACATCTTCCTTAGTAATGCTCCAAAAGACCTGTAATCGCATGAAATGGATATTTTCTTCAATGACCATCCCATCAATGCCTGTCCATTCCATGTGATCTTATTCACATCCACCTACAAATTCATCTCAAAGATTTCACTCAATGTGTCAGGGACTTTCTTATATCCCCCTGACATTGTGTAGATACCAGTGGAACACACAGGCTGGTCAATGGTCTTTCCTTCCTATCACTGCAAGACTTTGGGACAAGCTTGAGGTCATTAAAAGAACTGTCCAGTTTCCAAATGGCAATCCAGTTCTCTCTCCTCCTTTTTTCAGTTTCAGACCCAGCTCATTATCCATTTACTATGTGATATTGATAGAAGACCTCAATGGACTGTCCATCCAATTTCATATCACAGCCTTCACAATACACATTCTTCATCCAATTGATTTTTCCTGTGTAGGCAAAATCTGATTGTAAGATTGTGAATTTCATTTAGGAGTCTCTGTAATGTTCTTTGATAGAAGCCATGAAATTATCCCAGGCAGGGTAATGAATTAATAGATGGAAATCACTTTGCAAACCTTAAAGTTCTACATAAATAGTAGATATTGTATTTGACTATCATGGAGATATGCACTAAAATTACCCTCTTTCCAGCTTAGCCCCATTCAATCTGGAATGTGCAATGTATGAAGATTCTGCCTACCTGCTGGGTATTAGCACAAATGTAATTGAAGTGATGGGGGCAACTAGTTAACACAGTAGACAAGAGTGCTGGGCCTGGAGCCAGGAAGACTCATCTTCCTGAGTTCATATCTGGCCTCAGACACTTTCTAGTTTTGTGACTTTGGGCAAGTTACTTCATCCTGTTTACTTTAGTTTCCTCATCTATAAAGTGAGCTGGAGAATAAAATGGCAAATCACTCCAGTATCTTTGCCAAGTTAACCCCAAATGGGTTCACAGAGAGTTGGACACCACTGAAATGACTGAACAACAACAATTGAAATGATACCTATGTCCTTTGATTTTCTATAGCACTTACTTTGCACGACCCTTATCACATTGTATATCGCTTAACATCTAACAGTACCTTACATAGAGTGGATACACAAAAAATTTGTGTTGAAGGCATTTGGAGGAATAAATGAATACTGTATTAGAGTTACTTCTGTCCTTACTTTATTTGACTTTAAGTCTTATCCCAATGCCTTGTTGTGATGTGGAGGTTCTCAAAGACTGTGGAGCACAGTGGAGCACAAGCCAGTTTGGTAGGTGCTACTAGGTTGGAGAGGTTTCTAATACAAGTCCAATAGTGTCAGCATTCTGTCAGTGGAGAATCAGCCCAGCTAAGGGCAAAAGGGTTCATTGCCAGAAGGTTGGCTCCCAGGGGATTTGTTAGCCATGACAACCATGAAAAGAACTGTAAGGGAGGATTTATGGTAAAACATGAACCAGTCTTATAGGATTAGGAGAATTTTGATCTGCATTAGGGAAGGGAATACATACAATGAAGAAATCACAGATCACTCAAAATTACCAGTCTCTTTTTTCAGTTCTGACCCACGGCTCTGAGCCTCGGTTTCCTCATCTATAAAATGGGAGTGTCAACTGGACCGAACAGGCCTCTAACCCATGGGTGGCTGGAGCCAAACACAACAGGCTAGAGACGGCAGAGCCAGGAATCAAATAGAAATTTAATTTCAAAGTGAGGGAAACAGCTTGCAAGCAAGAACACGTGTGCCAGAGCCCCTACCCTAGTAGGAGAACCCGAGGCAGTGTGGGGAGAACTCAATACTCATTACACTGACTGCTCAGTGAGCTGTAGGCTGGACAATGAGGGGTAACAGCAACAATGAGCTATGTTTGATTCATAGCAGGGTATCATGACCACAACGTGGGTACTTATCTGAGCTTGTCCGAGAGGGTGAGTGCAAAGGATTGTTGTTACACCAAGCTCAGGGCACACAGCTTGCTTGCTAAGCCTTAGCTCTGGAAAACAGGGTATCTCCTAATATCTTGACAGGAGTGATGCTTGCACTATCAGCCTCACAAGCTTATTGTGAAGAAAGTACTTTTTGCTTTGTTTTGTTAGGCTATACATATTGTTTTACAGAAGGGATTATATTTTGGGGTTGGGATGAAGGTGGTAACAGTTATTAGTGATAATGATGCACAAAAAAAATCAATGAAACATTTTTAAATGCACAGAAGAAAACAAGAAAGAAGGAGGAAAACAAATAAAATAATTTTGTTAAGCCTGTGTTAAGTACATATAAACTTGCATACACCTATATTTATATATATATACACACATATATATTTCTTCAAAACAAACTATATATAACAGAACTTTACAGTTTCTTATACAAACCTGTTGGGTTTTTTTGTTTTTGTATTTTGAAATGTATGAGTTTGTTGATGATTGATAAATTCACAATAAAAAAGAAAATTTCATTTAAAAAAAAGAAAATGCTTTGTAACCTATAAAGCACTATATGGATGTCACAACAGTAGTACTTTTCCTGGCTCTTGGCTGTGTTTTGGAGAGTTGAGGTCATCAGATTTGTAACATGGTGCTATGTGCTTCTACTCTAAATGCAAGCCAAATGACATCTTTGTGGCCTGAGAGGATCTCTTTCCTACATTTGAAAATGCCAACTCTTTCCACTGAGTAAGGGCTGCATGAGAAGAATCTGACTAGCCATGTTCTGAGGATACCAAGGCTGAGGGATTCTTTTCCCATGAACTTCACTAAAATCCAAAAGCTTTCTCAATGAAAATGTCACCCGTCTATTTCTTTTCACTCCACCCAAGTGATTATTAATTCACATCCAGATCTCGTTGCATTAGACTATTGACACAGGAACATAGTGTTTCATTTCCCAATGCATAAGAATTTGATTTTAACTAAAAATGAGGCACATATTTTAAGGAAATGAACAGAACTCTGAGGCAGGAGAACAAAAGTATATTCAAATTATCACTGCTCGTTCAATCAGTTTGCAATTATGGCAAAAACATTTTTATTATAAAACATTTGTTGAACATATGCTTGAAAATCTTCCAAAATAGTTTTCTAACAAGGGAAAGTTGACATGAACTTCAAATCACTCTTCACATTTTTAATGCTAAGTTGCTGATGGACACGAAGCATACAAACAACAGTTAACCCAGAGAGTTGAAGAAATAACTATTTGCTCTCTAGCATCTTCATGAAATGGGACATCTAAGTGGTGCAGTGGATAGAGTGCTGGGCCTGGAGTAAGGAAGATCTGAGTTCAAATCTGGCCTCATACACTTACTAGCTATTCGATCTTAGGCAAGTCACTTAGCCCTGTTTGCCTCAGTTTCCTCATCTGCAAAATGAGGAAATGGCAAACCCCAAATGAGGTCATGAAGAGTTGGATAGGAATAAAATGACTGGACAGCAGCCACAACAACAGTTTCCATTAAAGTCTTATTCGAAGGCTGAATTGTAGACCGCAGGCAACTGGGAGTTTTTGAAGGAAGCAAAAGATCTAGTAGATCCTATCAAATAGTGGAGGGCTTGACTATGGCCCTAGTAAAGAACCCTATATCTGTTGCAAAAGGACCAGTCTGGCTAAATTTGGAGAAGATCATCACCAGATTAGATACAAGGTGAGGAATGTTTTAGTCAAAGCAACTTCCAATGACCTGATAAAGTCATAAAGAGTTGTAAACTATATGTGGAGGATGTCTCCACAATAATTAACTTGTAGGTATTGACATATCAAGGTAGGTATGTAACTGTTTTCTCTCACCATACATAGCACTTTACTCTTCCTGGCCCAAATTTAGCTATCAACCATTCTTAAACCAAATTGAGTCCACACATTCCTATGCGGTACACTTGAAAATACTCTACCCTAAAGGTCAAGGTAAATTCTGCCCTTGAACTCCTGTGCCTTATTTTGCCCCCAAGATGAAAATGTCTTTTTGTACAAAATGACTAATGTGAAAATGTTTTACAGTGTGTGTGTGTGTACATCAATGTATAACCTATATAGGATTAGTTACCATCTTGGGGTGGGGGGAAGAAAGGGAGAAAGAGATAGAATTTAGAACTCAAAACTTCTTTTAAAAAAAGTTGTTTCAACATGTAATCCAGGGAAAAGTAAAATATTATTTAAAAAAGAAATAAGTGGAAAATGGAAGCTTAAAAGCAGATAGGCTTTTTTTTTTATCCTTTTTGGTTAGGCAATCAGGGTTAAGTGACTTGCTCAGGGTCACACAGCTAGTAAGTGTCAAGTGTCTGAGGCCAGATTTGAACTGAGGTCCTCCTGACTCCTAGGCCAGAGCTCTATCCACTGTGCCATCTAGCTGCCCCAATAGGTTTTTTAACAGTAATTTTATGTAAACTTTTGTGCCAGTGGCTCCCCCCAACATGAAAGATCCAGGAATCCTTTGAGGACCTCTCACTTTAGCTCATTAACTTCACACAATTGATTTAAAAACATCAATATCTAGATTTCCTCAAAGGGTAGGTTAGTGACCAGCTCTCCTCACAAGCACACAAACTCACAAGGCTCAGTAAAGGCTGTTTTAATTACCAGTTAATGGAAACAAATGGAGCTTACCTGGGAATCAGTAGAAAGTAATGACAGATCCCCATGAACAGTTTTGTCCCAAAGATGTGTATAATCAATATGGTTTACTGCCCTGTTGGGAGCTGTCACTATTTATTCCCCCACATCACTACTCCCCAATATAGTTCCTTAGTCTACACTATTTTCCTTATCCTCAGGAACTCTCACCTCCCCTACTCTCATCACACATGGCTGGTTGCTGCTCCATATCCAAACTCCAACTGTGCTCCTCCTTTAATGTTCCATTGGAGCTCTGTTCTAGTAGATAGTGGTCATTTCAGCTACTGGTGTTTTCCATCTCCCTTTTTTCCTACCTCCAAGTTCTAGCTTTCCCTTCCTACTTTGCAGATGGAGCTTTCTACCCATCTGCTTCCTGCTCAGCTGCTCTGGGAGGATCACCTCACACTCCGTAGATGGTGTTCATCTCCTTTTCCAGAGGACCGGCTTTCTAACCCACCTAGGAAAGCTAGGTGGTGTAGGGGATAGACCACTGGACCTGGAATCAGTAAGACCAGAGTTCAAATCCTACCTCAAACACAGTAGCTATATGACCCTGAGCAAGTCTCTTAACCTCTGTTTGCCCCAGTTTCCTCAACTATAAAATGGGGAGAATAATAGCACCGTCCTCCCAGGGTTATCATTGAGGATCAAATAAGGTAACATTTGCAAAAAGCTTAGCACAATTCCTGGCACTTAATAAATATTTGTTCCCCTTTGTATTCTCTGCCCCGCCTACATGGGACAGGTCTCTGAGAGCATTTCTTACGGTTCAAAAACAAACAAACAATTCAAAACAGAATCATACTTCTGCTTCTCTTAAGTTTTCTTTTATATAAGGTCCCCACAACTCTAAAATTCACATAAGTAGATTTCCTGGGAAAGGGATGGGAGTGAATTATGAGAACCTCTTTTTTTCCTTGTAAATCTTTGCCTTCAATCCCACATGGACTGATTTTTGTCTTCAACTAGGTCTCAGAGTTTATTTAGGATGGCACCTGATTTCTCCCAACTTGTCTTTCCATCTCTAATCTTCTCTTGAACTTTTGGGATGGCTTATTTCAATTATTCTAGCCATTTCTATGAGAAAGGAGAATGGTACCAGTCCTCCACTGTGGATGCCTGGATAGCTAGAGGAGGGAGGATGAATTTGTTGCCCCTGTTAAGTCAATTTTTAATAGTGTAGTTCCATTTCTCATCAGAGATGTTTGTTTGTTTTCCAGAATGGTCATTTATTAACAGAAAATCAATGCATTGGTTAGCTGATTCTCATATCACTACTATTTCCCTTGGGACCTACCTTATGATCTTCCCTGCAGTAAGAAAATAGTGGGTGTGGGAAGTTCCCAGGATTTTTTTTGAGAATGGGCCAAGGGAGCAGCTAAGCAGAAAATCCCCTGAAGCACCTTCTGAAAAGGACTACAAGCTAATAAAAGCCATGCCACCTCCTGTAGAAGTTGTCCATGGCTTAGCACTCTTGCTGAGGGATTCCTGATAGGACAACTTCTGCTCCAAATCACGGGGAATTCCCAAGCAGAGTAAGACAAGGTATTTTCTGAATGAAACACAGCTTTTGAATCATAGCTGACCATTTCCTGCTTCATGGAAGCTTTTTTCTTCTCATAATTTCCCAGCATAAAGGCAAGAGGTAAGTGCTCGACCGAGGTCCCAATACTAGAGACCTGCTCCAGGGCCTCACGTCAGAGAGCCATAATGATGTGTACAGGTTCAGGCCTGGGGAAGCCCAGAGGTGTCGTTAAAGCCCAGAGGAGTCTCACACTCATTGGCTCATCATCACATTCTCCATCTCAACATCCTAAGGAAAATTATAGAAATAATGATGTATTCAGAAGTCTAAGGGGTTCCCACACAAAAAAGGGGGAGGGAGCATAAGAGGTACCCAAAGCACCATATGGGATAAATGTTGGCGCTGACAGGGTTGGTGCTAAAAGAAGGAAACATGAGGGGCAAAAGTAACCAGAAGCCCTTGTATAGGTCTGGCTAATGTGGGGAACAGTGTCCTACCACCATTGTGTTGGGACAAAGCCATCCTTTTCTGCTCCTCCTCTAAGAAACCTTCCTTGATCTTTCTTACTTTCTTACTTCCCTCTCCCCAGTGAAAGTGATTTCTGCCTCTTCAAATTTTTCATTAGCACCATGATTTTTTTTTTAAAAATTATCTTATTCTCCCTATTATCTTGGTTATGTATGCACTTGTCTTCCTCCTTTCCCCATTAGATTGTAGGCTTCCTGAGAGCTGGGCATGTTATCATAATTATCTTTGCATTATCACCAATTAATATAGAGCCAGGCCTAGGGCACAATAAAAGCCTTTAAAAAATGTTGAATAGGGTGGAACCAAGATGGCGGAGGGAAAGTAGTGACTTGCTAGAGCTCTCCCCTAAACCCCTCCAAATACCTACAAAAAAAGGCTCTAAACAAATTCTAAAGCAGCAGAAGCCACAAAAAAACAGAGTAAAACAAATTTCTAGCCCAAGACAACCTGGATGGCTGATCAGAAAGGTATACTGGGCCGGGCTGGGAGAGGAGCGCAGTTAGGCGTGGGAGCGCAGGCCACAGCAACCCTGGAGCAGGCCTCAGAGGATTGAATTGTGGGCAGTTGTGGCAGTTTCCAGACTTCTCAACCCACAAACACCAAAGACAACTTAGAAGGTCAGTGGGAAAAGTCTGACTGAGGTGAGAGAAGAAACTAGATCTCAGCTGCCCCGAGGGCAGCGACTGGCTTCTGAGCTTCCCGCCCACAGACTGAGGGGGAATCCAGTGGCTGATCAGAGGGGGATTGCAAGAATCTCTTTGCCAGGGCTGAGGAAGAAATCTCTTGCTTTGCCTGTGCTTGGATCTGAGTCACAGTTCTGAGGAGCAGTCCTGGGGCGAGGAAGAGAGCTGGCCAGGAGGAGCGCTGGCATGGTGGGGTTTGTTGTGGTGGTAGAGAGGAAACACCTTACCCCTAATCATAGCACCTTGGAAGAACTGACACTTTTTAGGTCCCTAGAAGTATCTCTGAAAACAGCTGTACAAACCCCTGAAGCTTGGGACAGTAGCCACATTGGAAACAGACTCTTACCTTAACAAAGAGTTTAAAACTCAAGTAATTGGTTGAGATCACGAGCAAGCAGCTCAGAAAGAGTCAGACTGTATTATCTTACTTTGGTGACAAAGAAGATCAAAACATACAACCGGAAGAAGAAAACAAAGTCAAAGCTCCTACATCCAAAACCTCCAAGAAAAATATGAATCAGTCCCAGGCCTTGGAAGAGCTCAAAAAGGATTTTGAGAAGCAAGTAAGAGAGGTAGAGGAAAAACTGGGAAGAGACATGAGAGTGATGCAAGAAAATCATGAAAAATAAGTCAACAGCTTGCTAAAGGAGACCCAAAAAAATACTGAAAGAAAATAACACCTTAAAAAATAGCCTAACCCAAATGGCAAAAGAGGTCCAAAAAGCCAATGAAGAGAAGAATGCCCTACAGAACAAAATTGGCCAAATGGAAAAGGAAGTGCAAAAGATTACTGAAGAAAATACTTCCCTAAAAATTAGAATAGAGCAATTGGAAGCTAGTGACTTTATGAGAAATCAAGACACTGTAAAACAAATCCAAAAGAATGAAAAATTAGAAAACAATGTGAAATATCTCATTGGAAAAACAACTGACCTGGAAAATAGATCCAGGAGAGAGAATTTAAAAATTATTGAACTATCTGAAAGCCATGATCAAAAAAAGAGCCTAGACATCATCTTTCAAGAAATGATCAAGGAAAACTGCCCTGATATTTTAGAACCAGAGGGCAAAACAGAAATTGAAAGAATCCACCGATCTCCTCCTGAAAGAGATCCCCAAAGGAAAACTCCTAGGAACATTGTAGCCAAATTCCAAAGCTCCCAGGTCAAGGAGAAAATATTGCAAGCCAGAAAGAAACAATTCAAGCATTGTGGAAACACAATCAGGATAACACAAGATTTAGCAGCTTCAACATTAAGGGACCACAGGGCATGGAATATAATATTCCAGAAAGCAAAGGAGATAGGATTACAATCAAGAATCATGCACCCAGCAAAACTGAGTATAATTCTTCAGGGGAAAAAATGGTCATTCAGTGAAATAGAGGACTTTCAAGCATTCTTGATGAAAAGACCAGAGCTGAATAGAAAATTTGACTTTCCAATACAAGACTCAAGTGGAACATGAAGAGGTAAACGGGAAAGAGAAATCATAAGAGACTTATTAAGGTTGAACTGCTTACATTCCTGCATGGAAAGATGATATTTGTAACTCATGAGACCTTTGTCAGTATTAGGGCAGTTGGAGGGAAAAAATTATATGTATGTATATATATTTATATAGATAGATGGATGTATGGATAGATAAATAGACAGATAGAGGGCACAGGGTGAGTTGAAAATGAAGGGGTCATATCCGGAGAATAAAAATGTTGAATAAAGGGCAGTTAGGTGGTACCATGGAGTCAGGAGGACCTGAGGTCAAACCCAGCCTCAGAGAATTGATGCTTACTAGTTGTGTGACCCTGGGCAAGTCACTTAACCCCACTGTCAAGACAGAAAGAAAGAAAGAAAGAAAGAAAGAAAGAAAGAAAGAAAGAAAGA
>NW_020954590.1:42075303-42167534 GCF_900497805.2 Vombatus ursinus | reverse complement strand
AAAGAAAGAAAGAAAGAAAGAAAGAAAGAAAGAAAGAAAGAAAGAAAAATGTTGAATGGACTTTCTGTGCCAAGATGGCAGAGTAAGGAAGGAACCCTGTTAAGTCCTCCCAAATTCTCCAAACAACTAACAAACAGCCTCAGAATTGATCTAGGAGCAGGGAAGCAGCTTAACAGCACAGGAGGAAAGGTTGGCCTCACTGAGATAGGAGTGGAAGGGTCCAAGAGCAGCAGCAGCAGCCAGCCTCACAGCAGAGCTCCAAGCCTGGGGCAATCCACCAATGAGCCCCCCCCCCCCTTCTGCAAACTAGCAACCCCTAGGCAAAGTGAGCAGTCTGTGCTTCTCAACAAAGCCCTGCCCTGGTGACCCCACCCCCAGCACAAGCCACCAGTGAGGCCTTGACCCCACTGCTGACCAGTAGTGAAGCCCCACCCCAGGGCTGGCCAACAGTGAGATGCCAATCCTGGGGCCTGCCAGCAGAGAGAATCCTGTTTCCATAGCCACCCCTGGGGCAGACCAGCAGCAAGATGCCTCCTCCAGAAAGATTCTGTTACTATAGCAACCCAGAAGCAAGGCCCCCACCCCTGCAGCAGGCAGCAACTAAACTCCACATCCAGGGGAGGCCAACAGGGAGGTCCCACCCCCCAACACAAGCCAGAAAGGAAGCCTAGGATGTGGGCAGCTAAGCCCTGTATCCCAGTGAAAGCCAGCAGTAAGACCCAGAGCCTCAGCACAGAAAGCCTGGGACAGTGCAGGACCAGAGCACAGCTCTCACATAAAAACACCAAATCACAAAAAAAAAAAAAGGTAGAAAAGATAATCAACTATGATAGACTTAGCTCCTCTCAGCAATGTAATGATCCAAGACAATTCTAAAAGACTCATGATGGAAAATGCTATCTACATCCAGAAAAAGAACTATGGAGTCTGAATGAAGATGGAAGCATACTATTTTCACTTTTTTTGTTGTTTTTTCTTTTTCATGGTTTTTTCCCTTTTGTTCTGATTCTTCTTTCACAACACGTCTAATGTGGAAATATGTTTAACATGATTGTACATGTAAAACCTATATCAGATTGCTTGCTGTCTTGAGGGGGGGAGGGAGGGAAGGAAAAAAAATTTGGAACTCAAAATCTTTAAAAGATGAATGTTGAAAACTATCTTTACATGTAATTGGGAAAAAATACTATTAAGTGGAGGGAAGGAAGGAAGAAAAAAATGAGCAAAATAAAAAGAGCTTGACTAGATAAAGTTACTATGGTGATAGGGAGGATCAAGGCATAAACTTAGAAGAGGACAATAGTGTGAAAAAGGCTACATGTGAAACCTCAAAGAAAAATGCAATTTGGTCTCAGGCCCAAAAAGAATTTCTGGAAGAGCTTAAAAAGGCTTTTAAAAAGCAAATTAGAAAAGTAGAAGAAAAATTGGGAAAAGAAATGAGAGTAATGCAAGAGAATCATGAAAAAAGAGTCAGTAGCATGGGAAAAGATAAACAAATTTTTATCAAGGAAAATAACTTCCTAAAAAATAGAATTAGCATCTTCTCTCTTGTGGTTTTTCCCTTTGGTTCTAATTCTTCTTTACAACATGACTAGTGTGGAAATATGTTTAATATGATTGTACATTTATAGCCTATAGCAGATTGCATGCTATCTTGGGGAAGGGGCAAAAGAGGGAGGGGTGAGAATTTGGAACTCAAAATCTTATAGAAGTGAATGTTGAAAACTAAAAATAAATAAATATTTTTTAAAAAAAAAAATAGAATTGGCCAAGTGGAAAAGGAAGTACAAAAGCTCACTGAAGAAAATAATTCCTTAAAAATCAGGATTGAACAAGCAGAAACTAATGACTATGAGACATCAAGATATGATAAAACAAAACAAAAAAAGTTAAAAAAAATTAGAGAAAAATGTGAAATTTCTCATTGGAAAAACAACTGACCTAGAAAATAGATCCAGGAGAGATAATATAAGAACTATTGGACTACTTGAAAGTCATGATGTAAATAAACAAATAAGTAAGTAAATAAATAAATAAATAAATGAATGAATGAATGAATGAATGAATAAAGCCTGACCAACATTTTTCAAAAAATTAACAAAGAAAACTGCCCTGATATATTAGAAGCAGAGGACAAAATAGAAATTGAAAGAATCCGCTGACCACCACCTGAAAGAGATCCCAAAATGAAAACTCCTAGGAACATCATAGCCAAATTCAAAGCTCACGAAAGCATTGCGAGCAGACAAAAAGAAACAATTCAAATATTGTGGGGCTGCAGTCAGAATTATACAGATTTGGCAGTTTCCATTTTAAAGAACCAGAGTGCTTGGAATATGATACACTGGAAGGCAAAAGAGTTAGGATTACAACCAAGAATCACCTACCCAGTAAAATTGAATATAATCTTTCAGGGGAAAAAATGGACATTTAACAAAATAGCATTACTAATTGAAAGACCAGACCTGAATAAAGAAAATTGATTTCCAAATACAAGACTCAAGGGAAATATAAAAAGGTAAAAAAAGAAACAAGAGAAAACATAAATTCAATAAGGTTAAACTGTCTATATTTGTATATGGCAAGATAATTTTTTGTAACTATGAACAACTTTATTACTATAAGAACAATTAGAAGGAGTATATGTAGACACAGGATATGGATATAAGGTGACTTTGATGGGATGATACCCTCAAAAAACAAAATAAAGGGGTGAAAAAGAAAATTGCACTGGAAGAAGGAGAGGGGGAGATTGAATGGGATAAATAAAAGAAGCATGAAAGAGCTATTATAATGGAGGGGAACATGGAGAGGGGCAAGTAAAACTTAAACCTCACTCTCATCAAAATTGGCTCAAAGAAAGAATAACATGCATACTCAGTTGGACATAGAAATCTATCTTACCCTTTAAGGAAATAAAAAAGGATGAGGATAATAGAAGGGAGAAGAGAGACTAATAAAAGGGAGGGTATGTTGGAGAAGGTGGTGATTAGAGGTAAAACACTTGTGAGGAGGGAAAAAATGGGGGGGATAAAAGGGGGAAATAAACAAGCAAAAAATAGAATGGAGGGAAATACACAGTTAGTTATCATAATTATAAATGTGAATGGGATGAACTCACCCATAAAATGGAAGCAAATAGCAGAATGTATTTAAAACCAAAATCCTACAATAAGTTGTTTACAAGGAATACATTTGAAGCAGAGAGATACACACAGAGTAAAGGTAAGGGGCTGGAGCAGAATCTATTGTACTTCAACTAAAGCAAAGAAAGCAAGAGTAGCAATCATGGTCTCAGACAAAGCAAAGCAAAAATAGGTCTAATTAAAAGAGATAAAGAAGGAAACTATCTTGCTGAAAGACACCATAGACAATGAAGTCATATCAATACTAAACATATGCAATAAATGACATAGCATCTAAGGAGGAGAGGTTGAATGAGTTACAAAAGGACATAGTGGGGGACCTCAACTTTCCCCTCTCAGAACTAGATAAATCTAGCCAAAAAAAAAAACAAGAAAGAAGTTAAAGAAGTGAATACAATACTAGAAAAGTCAGACATGATAGATATCTGGAGAAAATTGAATGGGAATAGAAAGGAATATACCTTTTTCTCAGCAGTACATGGCACCTATGCAAAAATTGACTGTATTAGGACATAAAAACTTCACAATCAAATGCAGAAAAGCAGAAATAGGAAACACATCTTTTTCAGATCATAATGCAATAAAAATTATATTCAATAATGAATGCTAGAAAGATAGATTAAAAATTAATTGGAAATTAAATAATCTAATCCTAAAAAACAGTGAATCAAAAAACAAATCATAGAAATAATCGATAATTTCATTAAAGAAAATGACAACATTGAGACAACATACCAAAATTTATGGGATACAGTCAAGGTGATACTTAGGGGAAAATTTGTATCTCTAATTGCTTACATCAACAAAATAGAGAAAAAGCAGAATAATGAATTAGGCATGCAACTAAGAACACTAGAAAAAGAACAAATTAAAAATCACCAATTAAACATCAAATTGGAAATCTTGAAAAATCAAAGGAGATATTAATAAATTTTAATGAACTAATAAATAAAACTAGAAACTGGTTTTATGAATAAATAAATAAATCATTGGTTAATTTGATTTAAAAAAAAGAAAGAAGAAAACCAAATTACTAGTATCAAAAATGAAAGGGGTGAATTCACCACCAATGAAGAGGAAATTAAGACACTTGTTAGGAGCTATTTTGCCCAATTATATGCCAATAAATTTGATGATCTAAATAAAATGGATGAATGTCTACAAAAATATAAATTACCCAGATTGACAGAAGAAGAAATAAAATATTCAAATCATCCAATTGTAGAAAAAGAAATAGAGCAAACCATCAATGAACTTCCTAAGAAAAAATCTCCAGAACCATATGGATTCACAAGCAAATTTTACCAAACATTTAAAGAACAACTAATCCCAATGCTACATGAACTATTTGGGAAAATAGGTGGAGAAGGAGTTGTATCAAATTCCTTTTATACAAATATAGAACTGATACCCAAAGCAGAAAGAGCCAAAAGAGAGAAAGAAAATTATAGGCTAATTTCACTAATGAATATTGATGCAAAATTTTTAAATAAAATACTAATAAAGAAATATCATAAAGTTCATACCCTATGGTGGGATTTATACCAGGAATGCAGGGCTGGTTCAATATTGGGAAAACTATCAGCATAATTGACTATATCAATAATAAAGCCAATAAAAATCATATGATTATCTCAATAGATGCAGAAAAAGCCTTTGAGAAAACACAGCACCCATTCCTATTAAAAACACTAGAGAGCATAAGAATAAATGGAGTTTATTTTAAAATTATGAGCAATATTTAAGTAAAAGCATTAGCAAGCATTACCTGTAATGAGGATAAGCTAGAAGTCTTCCCAATAAGATCAGAGGTGGAGCAAGGATGCCCATTATCATCTCTATTATTTAATATTGTAGTAAAAATATTAACTATAGCAATAAGAGAGGGAAAGAAATTAAAGGAATTAGAATAGGCAATGAGGAATGAGGAAACAAAACTATCACTCTTTGCAGATGATATGACATTGTAATTAGAAAACCTTAGAGAATCAACTAAAAAAAACTACTTGCAATTATTAACTTTAGCAATACTGAAAAATGCAAAACAAACCCATATAAATTGTCAGCATTTCTATATATTACTAACAAAGTCCAGCAGAAAGAGACAGAAAGAGAAATTCCATTTAAAATAACTGAAAACAATATAAAATACTTGGGAGTCTACCTGCCAAAACAAACCTAGCAACTACATGAACACAATTATGAAACACTTTTCACATAAATAAAATCAGATCTAAACAATTGGAAAAATATTAATTGTTCATCTCTAGGCAGAGCCAAAACAATAAAAATCACAATTCCACCTAAATTAATCTATTTATTCAATGCCATAACAAGCTATCAAAATTATTTTATAGAGCTAAAAAAAATAAGAACAAAATTCATCTGGAAGAAAAAAAACTCAAGGATATCAAGGGAATCAATGAAAAAAAATGTAAAGTTGGTCTAGCCATAGCAGATCTCAAGCTGTATTATAAAGCAGTCATTATTAAAACAATATGGTACTGGCTAAGAAATAGAGTGGTGGATCAGTGAAATAGATTAGATACAAATTACATTATAGTAAATGACTAGAGTAATCTCACATATAATAAACCCAAAGATCCAAGATTTTGGAACAAAAACTCATTATATGACAAAAACTGCTGGGAAAACTAGAAAACAGTATGGCAGAAATTAGGTATAAACCAGCATCTCACACCATTTACCAAGATAAGGTCAAAATGGATACATGATTTACACATAAAGGGTGATACCATAGACAAATGAAGAAAGCATTGAATAATTTATCTCTAAGATCTATGGATAAGAGACAAATTTAGGACCAAAGAAGATGTTCGGAGCATTACAAATGTAAAATAGATAATTTTGATTATATAAAATTTAAAAATTTTTACACAAACAAAAGCAATGCAACCAAAATTATAAGGAAAGCAGAAAACTGGGGGGAAATTTTTGCAACGTGTCCCTGATAAAGGCCTTATTTCTCAAATATATAGAGAACTGAGTCAAATGTATAAGAATACAAGTCATTCCCCAATTAATAAATGGTCAAAGGATATGAACAGGCAGTTTTCAGACAAAGAAATCAAAGCTATGCAGTCATATGAAAAAATATTCAATCACTATTGATTAGAGAAATGCAAATTAAAACAATTCTGAGGTACCACCTCACACCTATTGGATTGGCTACTATGACAAAAATCAATTTGGAGGGGATTTGGGTCACTAATGCATTGTTGGTAGAATTGTGAGCTGATTCAATCATTCTGAAGAACAATTTGGAACTATGCCCAAAGGGCTATCAAACAGTGCATACCCTTTGATCTAGCAATACCACCGCTAGGTCTATATTCCAAAGACACCCCCCCTAAAAAAAAAGGACCTCTTTGTACAAAAGTATTTATGGTAGCTCTTTTTGTGGTGGCTAAGAATTGGAAATCAAAGGGATACCCATCAATCGGGAAATTGCTAAACAAGCTTTGGTATATGACTGTAATGGGATATTATTGTGCTATAGGAAATGAGAAGCAGAATGATTTCAGAAAAACCTGGAAAGACTTACATGAACTGATGCATAGTGAAGTGAACAGAACCGGGAGAACTATACACAGTAACAACAATATTGCTCAACGAAGAACAATGAATGACTTAGCTATTCTCAGCAATACAATGATCCAACACAATCCCAAAGGACTAATGATGAAGCATTCTATCCATCACCAGAGAAATAACTTGTATTAATTAAATACAGACTGAAGCGTGCTATTTTTCATTTTCTTTCTTTCATTTTTTTATTTGTCTTCTTGTACAAAATGACTAACATGGAAATGTTCTACATATTTGCACATATATAACCTATATCTGATTGCTTATCGGCTCAGGGAAGGAGGGAAGGATAGAATTTGGAACTCAAAACTTTAAATAAAAATGTTTAAAAAATTGAAAAAAAAGAAATATTGAATGAAGGAAAGAAAGAATGTGAATGCTTATCTTTGAGAGAAGGGGAAAGATCTATTTCATTTGATACCATCTAACTAAATAATGGAAGTGATAGATGCAAAAGATCTATTATATTTAAAAGAAGAAAATCTAACACTAATCATATAAATTGACATTTATATGGCACTTGAAACTTTTCAAAACACTTTACATGTATTATCCCACTGGAGCTTCACAACAACCTAGGGAGGTAAAAATTATCGGTATTCTCATCCCCATTTTGCAGCTATGGAAACTGAGGCTTACAGATAGTAAGGGATTTATGCCCATATTCATACACATATACATAGTAATATATACATAGTAGTCATACATAGTGAGTGTCACAGGCAGGATTTGAATCCAGGTCTTCATTCAGCATTCTAGCCATTGTTTGCTTCCAGTGTAAGGCAAGGATTTTTTTTTTTCAACCAAAATTATGTTTTCAGTCTTGTTTTGGAAAGGGAATGGGAGATTTTTTTCCAGGGCCAATCATTCTGAAAAGACATCTTTACAAAAAAATCAAGCCTTTTCCTCAGATATTTGGATTAATATGTTTCTTTCCTCTCTGCTTACATTTGTTTACAAGGATAAACACTTGACAAGGGGAACTACAGGTCGTTGGGTCAATTTTAAGAGGAGAATGAATGCTTTATACTATATGTAAGTGGGGGTGATTATGCTGCCTTGTTCAAAAAGCTCCAGGGGAGGAAGAAAAAGATTATGCTGAGATGGATGTATAAAAGGTTGGAGGTCATTTGGAAAAGCAAGAGACCAGGCACTGGGATCTGGCAGAATCAATAAGAAAAAATTCTGTCAGCACAGGAGCAAAGTGCTGAGTGAGTAAGGCATCTGAAATGGAGAAGTAACTTACAGTGAATTTCTAGAATTCACTGCCCAATGCCTTTTTTTTTTTAAATTAAAGACAAAGAGAAACTAGGGAAGAGGAAGTCACTCTCATATCCCTTAGATATGAGTAAGGCCTTGTCACAGAAGACTGTTAGGGGGATTTTGTAGTGGTTTCCAAGGTTGTTATCTTTCTTCTTCTAGGTCAACTGCATCTAGCTCCAAGGTAAAGGGAGATCCTTCATTTTCTTTAAATGTCAAACACTGACCTATTCAAGAGATGTAAAGCAATCCAATCTTTGTAACTCTCTCTCATTTATTTCATTGGCAGGGATCTTTTAATTTGTTTTGTCTTGTTTTTTTAACCTCTTTTTGTATCTCCAGCATTTAGCACAATGCCTGGAACATAGTAGGTGCTTAGTAAATGTTGATTGATTTGATTATGTATCTGTACCTATATTACATATATACACATTAATGTATGTATACTTACAATACATGATACATGCATGATACATGTGTGCACATATATACACACATAACACACATATATGTCATAGAGTCTCATGGCTGAACAAGACCTCAGTATTTATCTGATCAAACCCCTCTGCCTTTAAGCAAGACAGACAGTTATTTAGTCTTCAGAAAGAAAAATACTGCAATCTTTCTTAGGAGCCTACCTACATTTTCCAAACCTCATTACCTGTGGTGGGTGTGCATGTGGTTATGATTCATTCATTCTAAATGTTTATTAGATACTTACTGAAGATGTTGTGCTATAATAGGAGACAGAGGGATCTTCTAGTCTAGTTTGGGGATATGACAAAAGTACAGATAGCAATAGACTAGATTCCACAGTAGGGGCATTGCAGAAGTGCAGAACAAAGTGGTCTGGGAGATCTGAAAGGAAAAATCTGACTAAACAATAATTCAATCAGATTCATAATCATTTCACTTTGAGATATATTTGGGTCAGAAAATATAATATTAGTTTCAGTGTATATCACTAACAATCATTTGTTGAGCACCTACTATGTCCAGAACATTGTTCTAAGCTCTGGATATCATAGCCATTTTATGAAAACTTTATTTAGCAATCATCAACCAGCAATCAATCAGCAAGCATTTATTAAATGCCTACTGTGTGCCAGATACTATGCTAGGCACTAGAGAAAAAAATGACAAAAATGAAATTGTTCCTCTCCTCAAGGAACATAGATCTAGAACTGGAAGAGTTCTCAGAGGCCATTTTTTCCCATTCCTATCATTTTACATGTGAGGAATCTGAGGCCAAGGGAAGGAGCATATAGTTTATCAGGGGATACAACACACACATATGTAATGTAAATATACACACATATACATATGCACACACGATAAATACATGGTAGTTTTGGGAAGGAGGGCACCAGTAGACAGGGAAGCTTCATGTACAAGGTGGTTCATGAGTTGAGATCACTTGAGCAAACATTTACTGGGTACCTACTGTGTGCCTACTTCTGTTGCAGGCACTATGAGAGATACAGATACACAAGAGGTCTCTTACCTCCAGGTCAATCTATTTCGGGGAGGTAAGGCTAAGGCACATGAAACAACTGACAAACTATGAAAGACCAGATATGATTAAGAATTAAGTTGTGTGAGGTGGAAGCAAGTCCTGGGGGAGTTCAGATAAGGGGGAAGTCAAGGAGGCCTTCAGTAATCAGGCAAGGCTTCATGGAGGAAGTCAAGTTTGAAAGATGAGAAGTATTTGAAGAGGAGGAGGAGTGGGCACTCCAGGTGAGAAGAAAAACACAAATGGACTGTGGTGGTAAGAATAAGCATACTCTCACAACGGATACTGAGGGGACTGGCCTTATTGAAGGAGAAAGTTTTTGTTGTTGTTTTCTAAAAAGTAAGAAATAACTAATTTAACTATCATCATTATAGAGATGATTCCCAGATCGATATATCCAGCCCTAGTCTCTCTCCTGACCTTTAGTCCCGCATCACCAACTGACTATTGGACACGTCCAACTGGAAGTACTATAGGCATTCTAAACTCAACAAGTTCAAAATTGAACTTCTTATCTTTCCCCAAAAAACTCACACCTCTTCTAAATGTCCCTATTTCTGTCAGGGGTACCCCCATCCTTCTAGTCACCCAGGCTCATAACCCTGGTGTCATCCTCAACTCCTCACCCTCACTCACCTCACATAACCACTTAGTGGCCAAATCTTGGCATTTCTATCTCCATAAAATTTTGACACTGGATCCCTAAGTTCCCCTCACAAAACCACTGCTCTACTTCATCACCTGTCTCCTGGACTACTGCAACAGCCTCTTAATTGGTCTCTTTATTTTAAGTCTCTTCTTCTCCAATCCATTCTTCAACTGGATGCCAAGCTAATTTTCCTGAAGCACAAGCCTGACCACGTCACTCCTCTACCAATAAACTCCCTTTTTAATGGCTCCCTGTTATCTCCAGAGTACAATGTGAACTGCTCTGTTTGGCTTTCAAAGTCCTTCTCCACCTGGCCACTTTTGTGGATGCTGATTAGTTAATTGCTTGATTAGTTTAAGAAAAGGATGAAAAGTTGGAGCGGGGATAGATAATGGTGTCTAGTAAGACAGGCAGATTTGTTTAGACTTGATTTGAGGCAGCAGATGACAGTAGAATAAACACCAAGTTGGGTATATGAGACTCTTTGAGCCTCCATAATAGCACCTATCTGGTAGAACTGCTGGGAGAATCAAGTCATCTAATTTACGTGTATGTATGTGTGTGTATATATATGCATACATGTGTATATATATACACAATGTGTGTATATATATGCATATATATACACACATATATCTGTGTGTATACACATATGATATATTATATATATTATATCATGCATATAATATATAATATTTACATAAGCACATAAATATTATATATAGTGTTTTCCAAATCTTAAGTGGATATAAAAATGTCAGGGGTGAAAAGAAAGGGACGTGGGTTTTTGGCCAAGTTCTTCTTCTACTTAACTAGCTTTGTCTTAACCTCTCTGGGCCCTATTTTCTTTATCTGTCAAACAAAGAAGACTATATTCATGTGACCCAAAAACAGATCCAGTCAAGATGGTCGGGGGCAGCTAGGGGGAGCCGTGGTGAAAACACCGGCACTGGAGTCAGGAGGACCTGAGATCAAATGTGATCTCAGACACATAATACTCACTAGCTGTGCAACTCTGGGGAAGTCACTTAACCCCAATTGCCTCACCAAAAACAAATAAACAAACAAAAAAAAACAAACAAACCAAGATGGTCAGGAATTCAAACAACAAACATTTTTTGTGTTTTCCTGTGTATGAGGCACTGAAGTCAAAAAGATGAGGCATAATCTCTGCTCTCCAGAAGATTTTTATTGTTTTCCAGTCATATCCAACTCTTCATGACCCCATTTGGGTATTCTTGGCAGATACACTGGAATGGTTTGCCATTTCCTTCTCCAGCTCATTTTACAGATGAGGAAACTGAGGCAAAACAGAATTAAGTGACTTGCCCAGGGTCATATAGCTAGGAAGTGTCTGAGGCCAGATTTGAACACAGGTCTCCAGGCCCAGCACTCCTTCCACTGCCCCGCCTAGCTGCAGATTACAATCTATAAAAATAGTGGTGAAATAAAGCAGGATGAGGTAAGAATGAGTAAGAGGGATCGGCAACGTGCTCTGAGAAATGTAAAGATGATGATTACTCTTCAGCTGAGGGGTGTCACAGAATCACCAAACCTCAGGGACTTCCCAGTCTAGCTTTTACTTGACCAAAAATCCCTCCCAAAACATCCCCAACAAGTCATCCAGCCTAAATTCCAGGGAGGGAAAGCCAAGCACTTCCCAAGGCAGCCTATGCTAGGTTTGGATAGCTCTAATTGTCGGGGAACTTTTCCTTCCATCAAGCCAAAATACCTGCTCCCTTCTGATTTTTTGATTCCATAAGGATGGCCCACCCAAGTGGAACCCTGAGGGAAGCGGGGGTTTCAACAGGCAGATAGGGGCAGGTTGTCCATTCCGAGGGAAGAGGACCGTGAAAGCAAAGAAAGACAATGAAGCAGAAGAGGGGGTGTGGTGTGGGCGATTGTGCCATTTGTCTAGAATATCAAAAGTCGATGGCTACGAGCAGCGTGAAATAAGGTAAAATTAAAAAAAAAGACAGGTAGGAATCAGATTGTAGAAGGCAGGAGGGGGAGAGTTGTTATTTTAAGTTGGCAGTGGGAGCTGTTGAGGGTTTCTGAGCAAAAGGGTGACCTGTCTGGGGAGCACATAGACTGAAGATAGGAAGTTCTAAGAAATGCATAGAAAGACTGTGCATTAAGCACCAAAGTCATTTAGAAGGGGAAGGATGCAGAGTCAAGGATGCCAGTTAGGAAACTGTTGCAGTCATGAAGTGGTCTACTTTGATAGTGCTAAGAATAGAGAAAAAAGGAAAACACATTTTGAAGGAAGAATCAACTTGACTTGGTGACTGACTAGATGAAAGGATTAAAGGAGAAGGAGAAATCAAAATGAGAGCCTGGGGACAGGGAAAATAGTGCTGCCTCTGTAAGGAAGGTCAGAGGGAAAAGCAGATTTGAAGGGACAAAGATTTCATTTGGAGAATCTGTGTGATATATTGAATAAAAACACTGGGCCAGCAATCAGAGGACTTGAATTCTAGACCTTACTCAGCATTATCTGTAATCTTGGTCAAGTCACTTAAATTGACCTAGGATTCAGTTTCTTTATTAATCATACAAGAAATTTAGACTAGTTAATGTCAAAGTTCCCTTCCAGACTGATGACCTGATTTTGGAGGGATTCCAACCTGAAATGTCTATTGGGCTAATAGAGATGGGAGAAGGAGTGACAGACAGGACAGTACCAGAGATGCAGATTTTAGAGCTGGAATCCTACTAAATCAGCATATTTCCTATATAGAACAGTTGTTATGCAGCCAGTAGCAATATTAAAGGGTCAAAAAATAAGACGTTCAATTAGCAAACCATGGGTATGAATATTGTATTTAAACATATATGGGACATTTGCATAACGTATTATAAAAAAACAGTTTGTTTTGTATACAGTGGCACTGTCAGTCACATATTAAGAGTTATGCCCATTTGCTTAATATTTTAACTCCCTTAAAGATGGTTGAAGAAATTATTTAAGAATTTGGAACCCAGAGTTTTAAAAATAAATGTAAAAAAAATTGTTTTCACATACAAATGGGAAAAAAGATACACAGGCAATGGGATATAGAAATCTATCCTGCCATATAGGAAAATTGAAGGAGAAGGGGATAAGAGAAGGGGAAGAGAGACAGAAGGGAGGGCAGACTAGGGGAAGGGGTATTCAGAATGCATGCCATCTTGGGACAAGATGGGGAGAAAATTTGGAACTCAAAATCTTGTGGAAGTGAATGTTGAAAACTAAACATAAATAAATTAATAATAAAAAAGAAATTAAGGTAAGTTGATCCCAAGGGTAATGGCATAGAGTCAGTTACCTTTCAAGGTTCGTTGTAGTCCAATAGCTCACATATATAGTTTTAAAGGCCATAAAGCACTTTACATAAACTATCTTATTTGATCTTTGTGAGAACTCTGTAAATTAGACTGGATGGTGCAGTGGATAGAACACTGGGCCTGGAGTCAGGAAGACCTGAGTTCAAATGTGACCTCAGTCACTTACTAGCTGTGTGAGCCTGGGCAAGCCATTTAATCTCTGTCTGCTTTGGTTTCCTCATTTGTAAAAGTGGGATATGATGGCACCTACCTCCCATGGTTGTTGTGAGGATCAAAAGAGATCATAATTGTAAAGCACTTAACACAGTGCCTAGCACAGAGTATATACTATGTAAATGTTAGCTATTATTCCCATTTTATGGATGAGAATCAAAAAGGAACAGCAACTTGCCCAAGGTCGCACAGATTATTGAGTGACTGATGCATATGATCCGATGATTCTACAGTTATTGCTTAAGAACAGAGGAAAAATGAATTGATTTTTTTTCCTCTGGATGTGGAGAGATTTTGAAATGAACCAATGGAAATGAAGCAATCAGTGTCTTTGAAAAAGCTGGGTAAAAATGAGCTCTGCTACTAAGTTAAAGGTTGAAGCTGGAAAAAGGAAATAAAAAGTTGCTGAATTAAGTCAAGATGAAATCCTGCAATGAATAAAGAGGATGGGTTATTAAGGAGTGTGCAGAGACTGAGCTCTGGAAACATAATTAGATTCCTTTGCGCAAGAGAATTTGAGGGGTGAATTTTGGAAGAAAAAGAGGAAATCAGGAATAAAGGAAATAAAAAAAAAATAGAAGCCAGATGAGCCATTTCCTGTCCTTAGCGGTTCTTACTCTTGTCTGGTCTCTGATACTATATTCTTCCTGAAAAGTTACAGTTCACCCTCGTGTTTTTCTTTCCATAAGCATGATAGCCATTACTGGATATTGTTCTCTGTTTTTCCTTGAACATAAATTATCCTGACTTCAGCCAATGGAATATGGAACCAGTCACTTCAAAGCTTCTAGAAACCACTCA
This sequence comes from Vombatus ursinus, assembly GCF_900497805.2. NCBI lineage: Eukaryota > Metazoa > Chordata > Mammalia > Diprotodontia > Vombatidae > Vombatus > Vombatus ursinus. The sequence continues at coordinate 42,153,016 of NW_020954590.1, read as the reverse complement.
CCCTTGACTGTGAACTTCTAGAAGATTTAGTGGCACTGATCTGTTAGGTCTCAAGTCCAGCTTTCCAGGTGAAGAGTACAGCTCAAACCCTGTCGCAATTCATTACAAGTTCAAGAGCTTTTGTTGTACTGGAATTTCATTGTGTGAAAAATATGGGTTATTAACTGGGACTTTGGAATTTTGCGCTAGTGGCATTTGAGAACCCTGCCAGGATAAAGCAGTTCAGTTGGTAGGTCACCATTTTGTGGTGATATTTGTGCTGTTGTGTCTGTCCCAAAGTTTTTGTGCTTTGTATTTTGCTGTCATTCAGTCATTTTTCCCCTTCAGAAAGCTGGTTGTTGAATATTTACCAATACACTGTTGTACAAATCTTTCATGCTTATTTCTGCTTTGTGCAAATGAATGAAAGAAGTTTCAAATCAGTATCAGAGGCAACTTCTCAAATAATCTTTGAGACCCCATTTGGGGTTTTCTTGGCAAAGATACTGGAGTGGTTTGCCATTTCCTTCTCCAGCTCATTTTACAAATGAGGAAACTGAGGCAAACAGGATTAAGTGACTTGCCCAGGGTCACACAGTTACTTAGTGTCTGAGGCCACATTTGAACTCAGGAAAATAAGTCTTCCTGACTCCAGGCCAGGCACTCCATCCACTGTTTCACCTAGCTGCCCACATTTGCATAGCTTTATGTAAGTTCTTTCCTCACAGTTACCCTGCACTGCCCTTCTTCTGGTTAAAGGCTTTTTCTTGATTCATAGCCTTACTTTCCCCATCTCTAAAACGGAGTTAATAATAGCTCCTACATCATAGGGCTATTGTGTGTATCAAATGAGATGATATACATGTAAAGTCAAAAGTTTTATATAAATGCTAGCTATTGCTATTATTCAATAAAATTTTTTATTGAATTCAATTTGCTGAGTCTTTATTGAGTGCCTAATATGTGTCCAGTACTGTTAACAGTCACTGGGGATATAAAAAAAAAAAAAGAAGCAGTGACTCAGCTGTCATCCCATGACAAAAAAGAGTAAATATTGAGTCTACTCAAGTGAGGTATTGAAAATAAAAGAAAAAACAACCTAACCTTACACTAAGTCTCCTGGTCAAAATGTACTTCTATTTTAAAATGAAGAATGCAAAGTTTCAAGGAGGGGGGTGGGGGCACATTCCTTTTTCTAGAACAGGAAGGTGGTTAGTGCAGAAATGCATCTCTGAATTTTTTTAAACAATTTTTTTAACAGACTCATAATGTCTACTGCCGCTGCCCTTAGATAGAAGGAGGTTTTCGGTCCTCTCCACACAGACAGTGAGGAACACAGATAGCCTTTAAACAGAGGAAGCTTGAGGGGAGGGAGGAAAGAAGAGCTGTCTTCTAAACAAAAGACTAGCTCCTCCTCTAGTTAGCTTGGCAAGGGACTGGACTCAGGCAAGGAAAGGTCATTCCACGTGCATTCCATAGACAGAATGGTCTGACATTATCATTCCACACATAATGGTCTCACATCCTCCCACAGTAGCAGAAGGGACCAGCTAAGCAGAGATAAACATTATCTTCTGTCTCAGTTAAATGCTAATAATTGAGCACAAGGATGGGGTCAATTTTGTCTTTGGATTTCCCTTTGCCTTTCTTTCTATTGCTGGCAGTTAGTATAGTGCCTGGTGCTTAGTAGGTGCTTAATAAATGCTTGTTGACTTGCCTTGCCTGGCAGACCTAACAGTGCTTATTAAGTGTTTGTTAATGGAATAATGTAACATGCATCCTATTTTACAAAAATATACCATGAAACCCATTAGCTCCGATCAAGAGATACTATAATACAGGAAGAATGGACCCAAAATTTCAACCAATTCTAATTTTTTCCAAAGTGGTTGTTAATTGTCATCTCAAATTCCTGATTCTCTATTGATTAGTAAGTAATCCCCTTCATTGGGAAAGAAATTAAAAATCATGTGGAAATAAAACTGAGAAATACAAAAGGTTTCTGAAAATGAAAAAAAGTAACCTTAGTCAAAATCATTCTTAGGAATAACTTTTGGATTATTTAAGAAGTTGCCTGTGATACTGATTCCAAACTTCTTTCATTCATTTGCACAAAACAGAAAGAAGCATGAAAGATTTGTACAACAGCGTGTTGGTAAATATTCAACAACCAGCTTTCTGAGGGGGGAAAAGGAACTCACAATATACATTTAAGTTTAATCTGCATTATTAATATTTTTCCATCAATTTTTTAAGTCTAGACAGTCAACAAAGCAATAAATCAAAAGCAGTTGCCAGTTTCTTAAACTTCAATGATCACATTGAAAATTTTATAATCAGCTCTCACAAGCTAGTTTAAGCCAGCATTCCCTTGAATCTGTCACAGAAAAGGAAAGGTGAAGGGTGGGGGATAGGGGTGGAAGCAGCTAAAAATCATTTACAGTTTCAGAAGGAAAAATATGCATTAAATAATCTCTGTGGAGTGGAATGATGTATTTACAGTAAAGGGTAAAAACGTATGCCTATTCATGGGTGTAGTTTGACTTTTATAAACAATTGCACATAACCATAAAGAATACAAGTAATTCTCAAACAACTTGAGCAAATAAGGCCCCTGTAAAACACAATCATTCACCTTTAATGTTAGACCACATAAGCTACTAAAATGAATGATGTGGCCCATGAAACAGAAATGAGAGCTCTGGTTATAAAAAACAAACACTATTCGATGACAGTAAGAACCAACTCCAGGAAGGAAATACTATCTATTTGCATTTCTAGAGAGCTTTAAGATCTATTGAGAACTCTTTTCACAGCAACCCCATGAGGTAATACTCCCATTTTATAGATGAGGGACTCGAGGCTCTAAGAGGTTAAATGGTTTTCCCATATTCAATTAATAAATGCCAATCAAATTTGTCAATCAACACTTAGAGGAAAGTGAGCCACTCTCATCTCAAATTCCTGATTCCCTATTGGAAGTGTCTTCCAAGTGTCCAGCGTTGTACTACAAAGACAAAAACAAAACAGTCTCTGCCCTCAAGGAGCTTACATTCTAATAGGGAGACCACATGTACATATAGAGGTACATATAAGACATAAATATGTCTGACTCAAAATAGCCTTGGAAGGGAAGACGCGAGAAGATGGGGAAGAGGGGAATGAGGAAAAGTGATGCAGAAGGTAGTGTTTGAGCTAATCTTGAAGGAATAGGAGGATTTCCAGAAGTGGGGGTGAGGAGGGAGACATTCCAGACAGGGGGTACAAGTGCAAAGTCACAGAGATAGGAGATGGAGAACCATACGTGAGGAAAAAAAGCAATTAGGTTGGACTGGAGAGAGCAAAGACAGGAGTAGCAGCAAGGAATTTTTGTGATTCAGTTGTTTTTCAATCAAGTCTTATTCTTCATGACCCTATTTGGGGTTTCCATGGCAAAGGTACGGGAGTGTTTGCCATTTCCTTCTCTAGCTCATTTTACAGATGAAGAAACTGAGGCAAACAGAGTGAAGTGACTTGCCCAGGGTCACACAGCTAATAAATGTCTGAGGCCAAATTTGGACTTGGTAAAATGAATCTTCCTGATTCCAGGCCCAGTGCTGTATCCACTGCGCCATTTTTTTTTTAAAGTAAAATCTTTCTAAAACTTAAAGGACTCTATCAATATGAAGGACTCTCATCAATGACTCATCAATGACTACTAATATGAACTATGATTCCTATTTGTGATAGCTCTCACTTTCCATTCCATTTGATTCAAGAAACATTTTTAAGCACCTCCTACTATACATGGGAAAGATGCAAAATGCCAAGAAAAGGACTCTTACACTTACAGGGCTTACAGTCTAGTCAAGGAGGGGTGACCCACAGACGATTGCATTATCTCAACTTCAGTAGCGCAATGGATTCATTATTTCCTTCATGTGGGTTCTGCTTCCAGTACCTCAGATCACAGCCCATCCACACCTGCTCACCCTGAGAGATTCTTTTCCCCATCTTCCCATAAATCCTCCATAAAGGATCTCTCCAAAATGCTAGAGACTTTCCTCTAAATCTTTTAAAATTCTCTGAGTAGTAGCTGGTACTCACAGACAGACCATCTCTCATCCTTTGCTCATGGGTATGCTCAACATACCCATCATGCTTCCTTTTCCAACCACACATTTCCTGAATGATATCTTTTATGCCAAGAGACACCGTGACAGACTAGATTGAATATTAATCTCAAAACTGAGAAAGCTGGGTTCAGATCTCATCTACTACACTTATTCTCTTGGCCTGCACAAGTCACTTCATGTCTATATGCCTCAGGCAATTCCCTATATCTACAAATCCATAAACAGGAAGGATGAACACCACACACTGATGAAATCATAGGTCCATCTCTGATCTTTCATGTTACTTCTTACATACAAGTCACATTTGGTGACGTTCTGCAACTTACTTATACCCACCAAGAGCTTTTCCATTGTCCTATGGATCACCAATAATTGTAATTCTTCAGGGATTATGATATTCCATGATTCGCAACCACTTAGTATCAGCCCAAGATTAGTGTCAAATGTTGGTTTATTCCAGAATAGCTTGGGACTGTTTAAAATACTTTCCCAAATGTAATCCAACTTACCCTATGCCTTTTATTTAATTCTGACATCTACCCCATTGTCCTTTGGAGGTACTTGTCTAAGATATGTGTACTAATGGACTAATTCAATGCACTACCCATTCAACTACATCTCATAATCTGGGGAGGGAGGAATTTCTTATGTGACTTATTATGTGGCACTCTTTTGAGCAGTCATGGGCCTCACTGAGGAGGTTCTGTAGGTTTCTGGGACAATGAGAAGAATGTCATTGTAAAGAGGGACATCTGAATCAGGAGGATACTCCACCTTCTATAGAGAATCCTTCCACTTAGACTATGCAGAGCACCTTCCATAACACTGATGATATTCTCGCCTTATTCGTTGCTTGATACTGATAGTAAAGACAGTGAGTTGAGGTGGCTAAAGAACCATCTTCAAAGTCAAAAAGTCTTGGGATCAAGTCCCATCTTGAACTAATATGCTTGTGTAATTCAGGGCAAATCATTTAACCACTCAGTGCCCCCGGGAAGAGGCAGCTAGATGGTTCAGTGTATAGAGCATTGGGCTTGGAGTCAGGAGGACCTGAATTCAAATGTGACCTCAGATACCTAATAGCTGTATGATCCTCAGCAACTCACTTAACCCCTGTTTGACGTAATCACTGGAGAAGGAAATGGAAAACAATTCCAGTATCTTTGTCAAGAAAACCTCTTATGGGATTACGAAGAGTTGGAAATGACTGGACAACAACCTATGCCTTTTATTTAATTCTGACATCTACCCCATTGTCCTTTGGACAAGTTTCCTCCAGGAAACTTCTAAGACTGTCAGCTTCAGAGATAATACCAACCTGCGTTGATAGAAGGAATTTCCTCAAACTCCTTCCTACCTTTCCAGTCTTCTTACATTTCATTTCCTTACTCATGGTCTACAATTCAGACACATAGGCCTTGTTGCTATTCCTTGCAAAAGACAATCCACCTCCTGACTGTCCCTTTTCAATGACTCTCCCCATGACTGGAATGTTCTCCTTCCTAACCTCCAACTCCTGGCTTTTCTGGCTTCCTCTAAGACTCAGATTGAATCCTGCCTTCTGCAGGAAGCCTTTTCTTAGTCCTTCTTCTGTCCCAAACCCAACACCTTCCTTCCGATACTACCTTCCATTTACACTTCAGATAACTTGTATGTACATGGTTATTAACAATTTGTTTCTTCTATAGTAATTGTGAGTTCCTTGAGGGTGAGGACCAGATTTTTACCTTTTTTTTTTAATCCCCTCACTCGGCACAGTGCCTGGCATATAGTAAATGCTTATTGACTGACTGACTGACTGACTGGGAGTTTCCTATATCATTGAAATAACAGAAATTTATAGAAAATGACAAGTCCTATGCCTTGATACTGATAATGAGAAGCTATTTACACAAAAGATTCTCTGTGTTTGTAGCTAGTAACAAAATCTCATAGGATTTAAATACATGCATGAGAGATGCTCTTAATCCATATGTGTGTTTTCTCGTCTCTACAAAGTCCTTATGGGAATAATCTATTTGTCAACAGAGGCCATGCTTGATGGAAATGTGGGAAGATAGGCAGGCTTTCAGACACAATTATCAGCAGCCAGCCTCATCTTTACAGATACACAATTGGCTGAAAGGTGTAGAAAATGCCAATATTTTGTGCTTGTATTGTAGAATGAATGTTGCTTTAGAGGCTCTCCTCTTACTGCTGACTATAATATGAAGCAATACATGATAAGCGCATTCAAGAGAAACAAAACCCTTTATGGGGTCTGGAAAAGGTCATTATACAAAATTAAGAAATATTGTTGTCGATCATGTTGAACTTGTTGAAATTCTTTACTTACTGGGTTGGGACAGCAACAAACTTTATTAGAGTTACTGTTACTGTTTTTCATTTCTATTTAAACTGAATGTTCTCCAAAGAAAATTGAATCACATTTGCTATGATGTGCAAAAAATATCAGAATATGTAGGAATCAAGGAAATACATTGCAAAGAAAGAAAGTTGACAGGGTATGCATCCCTAATTATTGCTAGAGGGAGAGAATTGGGCTATGTAAAAGTAATGCCACAAGAAAGGAGGTCAACACACATAGCATCATCATGGTAGTATAGAATACTATACATATATATATATATATATATGCAAAGAAATACTTATATCTATATATAGTTTACCCATTATTTCAAGAATGTGTGATTTCAACATTGCTTATTCATTCCACCAGCACAGATCCCAACCAGTAAGCAGAAGAACTATGAAAACAATATGGACAATGTCTACAGCAGTGTAAGTGGAAAGAACATCACCATCAATGGAGACTAAAAGCTGCAAAATTATAATGTCTAAACCACCCCCAGCAACTGTAGACCTACATCTCTCCTCCTTTCGGTGGTTAAACCTCATGAGAAGGCTGGCTACAATTGGCACCTCCACTTCATTTTTCTCACTCTCTTTTAAGCTCTCATCATCTCCTCTCTCCAAAGTTACCAATGATGTCTTAATTGACAGATCTAGCGGCCTTTTCTCAACCTGACCCTCTTTGACCTCTCTGTAGTTTACATTCTCCAATCCCTTTTCCCTTTTGAAGTGCTTTCAGATCAGTTCCCTTTCACCTTGCTTCCTTATGAAGTAGGTGGTGTAAGCATCGGTCCCATTTTACATGCAAGGAAATAGTCACAAGTGGTCAAGCTCAACTAAAGCCACAAAGCTAGTTGGCGGTAGAGACTGTATCCTGATCCAAGTCTCCTGATTTCCAGTCCTATGCTCCTGCTACTGTTTTATGTGATATGTCTGTATACTGGGGAGTCTGGAAGGAAAAAAAATGTAGACCCAGAAGTCCTTACTATGTGAAACACATGTGAAGTCTGTCCTTTGATGAGTGGCTGAAGATCCTTTTTGCAGAGGACTGATTATTCTTTGCAGCATAGCTTCCAAGACTCAGGCTTGGCCTGCAGCCTGTTCTCTAAAAGAGTACTCCATCCACTGTCACACACACAGAGATCAGCAGCACGCAAGGTTGGGACTTTTGGCCACAGCTGTTTTCCAGCCATCCCATTATTCCATGTTGCTTGTGGCTGCTCTTCAATGAATCCTTAAAGTGTTTCTTGTGCTGTACTATTTATGATTGCTTCCCTTCATCTCACTCTGCAACAGCTGTTTGTGCATCTTGAATGTAAGAGAATATTAAATTCCACTTTACTGGAGGCAACCCATCATTCTAGCCAGTAGAGATCTTTTTGGATTTGAACTCTGTCCTCTTCCACGTTATTATGACTCCTGGCTTTGTGTCAACCCCAAATTGGTAAGTACTGCTATCTATTGTTTCTCTGAAGCAGCTAGGTGGTAGAGGGTATAAAATTCTGGATTTAGAATCAGGAAGACTTTCACTATTTCTTAGCTATGGGATCCTGAGCAGCTCACTTCATCTTTTTGTGACTCATTTGTAGAACAAGTTCAATGGCCTCCCTTCTGGCATTAAATCTATAATCACATGGTCCTGTATTGAATAGCACAAGTCGAGGATAGATCCCTGAGATATTCCACTGGATACTGCCTTTCAAATTGATATCACTTCATTAATCATCTGTTTTTCAGCTAGTTATCCAACCAGTTCCAGGTTCATCTAATGATAGAATTTTATAGCCTACATCTTTTTCCCCCACAAAGATGTTATGAGAGGTTTTGTCAAATGCCTAAAGGACATCCATATAGTCTATGTATATGATTGAGGTGGCTAAGTGGTACAGTGGATAGAGCATCAGGCCTGAAGTCAGGAAGACCTGAGTTCAAATCTGGCCTCAGATAGTAGCTGTGTAACCCCAAGCAAGTCACTTCACCCTGTTTGCCTCAGTTTCTTCATCTATAAAAATGAGCTGCAGAAGGAAATGGCAAACCACACCAATATCCTTGCCAAGAAAACCCCAAATGGGGTCACAAAGAGTCAGACATGATTGAAAAAGACTGAACTGAAATGTATGTGATCAATGAGTCTAGCACCCTTGATCAATGTGTGTAGTATCTTTGTCAAAAGAGGAAATGAGGGTAGTCTGATAAAATTTAGTTTTGTTGAACCCAAACTGGTTTATAGAGGTCATTCATCTTTTCCCTTGCTAAGGATCCACAAACTAGCCTTTTGGTAATGTAGTCTAGAATTTTCCCAGATCCATAATATTTAGAACTGGAAGAGACCTTAAATATCAATTAATCTAAATACTGTATTTTATAGATGAGGAGACTGAAACTCAGAAAGGTTAACTGAATTCAAATTCATTGGTATAGAGTTTGAAGATTTTGACATAACCCCCTTCCTAAAACTTGGGCCACTTGTCCATTTCTACCTATCCAAAATTATTCAAAATCAAATGGTTTAGCATTTGGATCAAAAGTTATGGGATCTAGAGATGGAAGGAAGCTCAAATCATCTAATATAACCTCGTCATTTTGCAGGAGAGGAAACAGAGGCCCAGAGGGTTGAAATGATTTGTCCAAGGTCACATAGAGAGTAAACAGGAAATTCTTTCTGTATCCTCGGATGTGGTTCATCAGGACCTACTACTTAAGCTCATTGTGGTCAGCAAGTTGCTCTCTTACAAATTCCTTACTAATCTTTTGTTCCCTATTAGCCATTTTCTACTTTATCTTGCCCACTCTGAATATGGAGAAAATATAAGCAAAATAACAGTTGAATAGTTTTCCTTTTTTTCTGTAATTCATTGTCATCATTAGTCCTGTCTCTTCTTTGACCTTCCTTTTGCTTCTTGTAGAGTTAAAATATCACACACACACACACACACACACACACACACACACACACACACTCACCCTTAGCATTCACTACAAGCCTTAACTCATTCTGGCCTTTAGTGATCCCGGCATTGGATTAGGCTACTTTTCATATTCTCCTGTTATCGTGCCTTATATCAACCTTTTATACTTGTCTTCAAAATTACTTAAGTTGGTTGTGAAATCCCTTCTACAATTTTACTAGCAAATGATTGTCCAGCCTTTGCTTGAACATTCTAAGTGACAGAGAAAGTAATCATTTCTTTTATTTTTTTTTACTTATTTTTTAAAGGATATCTTTTGTTTTCATATCATTTTATTTCCCAACTTATTCTTCCCCACTCTTGCACCCAAAGTTGTTGTTCAGTCATTTCAATCATATCTAATTCTTCATGACCCCATTTCAGGGTTTTCTTGGCAAAGATATTGGAGCAGTTTGCCATTTCTTTCTCCAGCTCATTTTACAGATGAGGAACCGAGGCAAACAGGGTTAAAGGACTTGCCCGGGGTCACATAGCTAGTAAGTGTTTGAAGCCAGATAAGTCTTCCTAATTCTAAGCCCCAGTGCTCTATCCACTGCACCACCTAGATCTGGCCTTCTCCCCTCTCCACCCAAAGAATCATCCTTTTTTAACAAAGAATAAAAAAGGAAAGGGGTAGAGGGAGCAATTCAAGAAAATTAACACGAATCAAGTCTAATAACATATGTAATACTCCATATCCATAGTCCCTCACCTCTGAGAAGAAAGGAGGGAGGTATATTTTCCTATCTCTTCCTCAAGGTCAGGCTTGGTCATAATAATTACACAGCATTCAGGAATTTGCCATTTTGCAAGACAACCCATCACATTTTTGGACAGCTTTGATTCTTTAGAAATTTTTTTTTTCATATAAAGTCCAAGTCTGACTCCTGGTAATTCCCCAGGTGACACAGAGCAAATCTAACCTCTGTTCTGTGCCAGTCCTTCATATATTTGATGTCTCTTGCTCAAAGACTTTTCTTTTCCAGAGTAATCATTACCAGTACCTTCAATTTTATGTCATATAAGATATTTTCAATCCTTTCATCATCTTGTTGCTCTTCTCCAGACACACTCTTATATGTCAACATTCCTCTTAAAATGGTGCCTAGAAAATGGAACACTAGACTCCAGACATGGCTTGCCCAGAATTAAAATACTTTCTTTTGTTCATGAGGTTATGCTTCTATTAAGTCCATCTCAAATTGACTCAGTTTCTTTAGAAGTTGCTTTACACTGTTGCCTTACATTGTGCTTGTAGTTGAACCAAATCCCAATTTAATTCCTGATAAGTCAGTTTTCTGTCTTCCTGATTTTTTAACTTAAAAAAAGATCTACCCTTCCCAAATTTGTGTCATATTATAGATAATACTGAATGATCGATTCAAAATTCAAAAAGATCTTGACAGGTTATAATGTTTGCCCAAATCTATTAAGATGATATATAATAGGGATCCATTTTTATCCTAAACTTGTGTTAAAAAATCATCTTCACAAGTATAAGAAGAGGGAGATATAATTCAATAAGAGGCTGAAAAGGATCTGGGGGTTTTAGTGGACTGTGAGTCCAATAAGAGACAATGGTGCCATATGACTGTCAAAAAAGCAATTGTTATCAAATAGCCTATGTGGAGCATCTAGCTAGTGTATTGGACAGAATCCTGGATTTGAAGTCAGGAAGACCTGAGTTCACATACTTACTAGTTGTGCAACCCTGGTTAAGTCATTCATCTTCTCTTTGCCTCAGTTTCCTCATCTGTAAAATGTGAGAGTCGGATTCATGGCATTTATGATCTTATCCCTAGGACAGGAGGTGGTGTCTTGCTTAACTGTTCTCTGGTCACACCACAGCTGGGATATTATGTTCAGTTCAACCCCATTTTAGGAAGAATATTAATGTGCCAGGGAGCATCCAAAGAAGGTCCTTGATATTCAAACTAGCAGAGGTTGAAAAAATTGAGGATGTTTAGCCCGAAAAAGAGAAGGCTCAGATAGGACATGACAGATGTCTTCAAGTATTTGAAGGATGTCTTGTGAAAGAGGGATTCCACTTATTCTCTGTGGCCTCAGAAGTCAGAGTCAGGAGCCATGTGGGGAGGATGCAAAGAGGCAAAGGGAGGAGCTAACAATTAGAGCTATTCAAAGGTGGCCTGGGTCACCACTGGCCATATTTATTATGCAATAGTATCATAGTGAAGGGAGAGCGAGAGTCTTCTGCTGGCCAAAATAATGCACTAAAACAATTGTTCTTTGATACTAAGACACACATATAAGTATATGTGTATACATACATATATATGTATATGTGTATACATATACATATATATATACATATATACAGAGAAAGAAAGACTGAGAGAGAGCGACAGGGAGAGAGACAGAGAGAGAGAGAGAAAAGTTCTGGTTAGGTAGATAGAAAATACTGTCCTTACCTCTTTACCTTTTATTCAGTCTCAAATTCATTTTCAGCTAAACCATACAACAAGGGTTCTTAACCTAGAGACAATGAACTTGAGATATAACGTAGATAGATAGATAGATAGACAGATGACTAATAGAGATAGAGAAATAGATGGATAGATAAATAATAAAGACAAAGAAATGGATAGACAGATGGATGGATGGATGGATGGATGAATGGATGGATAGATAGATGATTACTAGAGACAGAGGAATAGAAGGATAGATAGATAAAATATATTTCAATATTATTGGTTTCCTTTGTAATCTTATGTATTTTATATATTAAAAAAATATTCTTCTGAAAAAAGGTCCAAAGGCTTCCCTAGACTACCAAACGGGTCCATGACACAAAGCGAGGTTAAGAACCCCCGCCGCAGAAGATTTTTAAACCTATATTAGGTAGTTATCTGAATGTTTTATTATCTGCCCAACATAGTAGTTGAAAAGAAAAGATCTAACCTTAGCCTGGAGGCATTCTGCCTGGTTTTCGTTAGGTGTTTTGGTAGCTATGACTAAAGTAGGCTATGTGAGCCTACTTCTTATCATGTATAGTTCTAGAGACCACACATACCCTAACAGACTGAAGTTGGAATAGCTCAGCAAGCCCTGACAAAATGAGCCCCAGTGACAGTAACAGGGAGCAGTGCCCAGCAGAGATTATGTGTCTAGCAACTACCAGAATCCCACTTCACTGAGACCAGTGGGAACCAGCACAGCAGCGTGAACCCAATGGAGATGTAAACACTAGCAGGGGCCAACGGAGTCATAAATCCAGCAAGGTACAGGCCCAGGGACATCAGTACAATGTCATCACCAGGAGACATCAGGGGTCCTTCAGCGTCAGAAGGATGAGGAGTTGTCCCTGCAGAGGCATCTCCCACGTGTGGGCTTATTCGTGACTCCTGTTATGCTCACTCTCCCTTAGGATGGTGTGTATATTCATAGGAAAGTATGCCCTAAATGTATGGGAGGGATGCATTTTTGCAAATCTTCTTACTATCCTATTTCATTAATTCTGACTTTGCTTTGAATGAGTTGTTTTGATGAGAAAAAAGTGCATACCTTGGTAGAGGCTCATGGGCTACCATTTTGAGTAGAAGTATCCTAATGAGTACTTTTGACCTGGTGGTGTAGACCTGTGGTCTACACTTGTGAGGAAAGGGTGTCCCAGGGGTTACAAATGGATTACAAATTTAGAATTGAAAGATACTAAAAGGACATCTAGTCCAACCTTCTCATTCTATAAATGAGGAAGTTGAGATTGAGAGATGAAGTGACTTGCCCAAATTCAGAAAGATAAAGTGTCAGAGCGAGGATTTGAACCCAAGTCTTTTGACACAGAATCTAATGCTCTTTCCACTAACACAATACCTCCATAAGGGATTCTTCATCTTGTATGTACTGGAACAGAGACTTTTGATGTCCTTCACAATTCTGAAACTGTGACTTTTTATTTATTCCTATTTAATTTCATATGGGTAGTTAGGTGACTCAGTGGATAGAGTGTCAGGCCTGGATTCAGGAAGACTCATATTTTAGAGTTCAGATCTGGCCTCAGATACTTACTAGTTGTGTGACTCTGGGCAAGTCACTGAATCCTGTTTGCCTCAGTTTCTTCATCTGTAAAATGAGCTGGAGAAGGAAATGGCAAACCACTCTAGGATCTTTGCCCAAAAAAACCCCAAAAGGGACACAAGTCAGACATAACTGAAATGACGGAAAAACAACAACAAAATTAAATTTCATCTAGTATATCATTCCTGTTATTCCAGACTACTGAATACATATATACAGAGACAGAGAGTGTGTGTGTGTTTATCCCTGTTAGCTATTCCTCAATCTTTATGTTACCTATAATTATGAGGTAATTGCTGATAAAAATGTTGAATAGGTTAAAGGTAATTACAGAACCATATGGCCGAGGACTAAAGACCTGCTCTCCAGATTGACATTAACCCATTAATCAATACTCTTCAGGTCTGGCTGTTAACTATACAACGTCCCACCTCACATTTCATCATCCTATCCATAAGGATATCATGACTGACTTCAAATGTGTTCATAAAAATGAAGATACGCCATGCCCTCAGCATCCTTCTGGCTTATCAACCTAGCCAAAAAGGAAATGTAATTTGTTTAACATGCCTTTCTGTCTGGCAGCTCATTCTAACTCTTAGTAATCATCTAGTGTTTGCCTGTCCACTTACCATTCACACATTATCAGGCAAGTCATTCAGAGATTCCCACCAGTAAAATGAAGATAATAGTTTATTCTGCTTACCTACAGAATTGTTAGACTAAAAAAAAAAAAAAAAAAAAAAAAGATGGAGTTTCCAAATGTACTTTGAAAATTGTAAAGTACTAAACAATTATTCATCAGTTTTAGAATTTTGCCAGAGATTGATGTCAAACTTTCCTTTTGGCAGTTTCCAGAATCTACCTTTCCCCCACTTTGAAAATCAGACCATTTACCCTTGTCCTCTTCCTTGTGTTTCCTCAAATCACAGCATGGCCAGCTTCTATACCTACTTATTGGTTATGTCTTAGTAAGATTTAGAAACTTTATCCAGCTAGCTGAATTCTGATGGTCAGGCCCTATCCTGTAACTCTAGCAAAGGCTAATCTTTAACACTCTGGAAGAATGGCAAGTGGTGCCAGGTTTTTTGTTTTTCATTTTGGAAGGAGAGAGTATAGTCCGGTAGATAGAACGCCGGACTTGGAATCAGGAAGATCCGGCTTCAAATCTTACCTTTGCTACCTACTAGCTGTTGTTGTTACTATTGTTCATTCTTCATTTTTGAAGAGGATCAATGGGATCATTCTGATGCCTTGACTCGTGGGTCAATAGATTTAAGTGAGGCACAAAGTCGTCAGCCTCACTCTCTCTTCCAGCATAATCGAAGTCCAGTGGTAGGACAAAAGTCAGGACAGCTAGCTGCATGGCTCTGGGCAAGTCACCCATTTTCTCTAAGCTTCAGTTACTTCTTCTGTACAATGGGACTAATGCCAACTCACTAAGTTACTGTGAAACGTATGTCAGAATATATGTAAAACATTCTGTAAATTTTAAAACTATATAAAAATTAACATTTTTATTTAATCAACAATCTGTCAATTAAAAAAAAAACATTTACGGGGCAGCTACGTGGTGTAGTGGATAAAGCACCGGCCCTGGAGTCAGGAGAATCTGAGTTCAAATCTGGAATCAGACACATAACACTTGCTAGCTGTGTGACCCTGGTCAACTCACTTAACCCCATTGTCTAGCCCCCCCCAAAAAAGCAAAAAAAAACCCAACACATTTATGTATGGTCAATGTCAGTCATCCATGAAGTCACATCAAGACAGACAACATATTGACTAACATCCAATTAAACTTTTTGGCTAGAAAATTCACTACGTACTTTGAAATGTTTGAAATAAATAATTCGATGGAAGTTTCATAGAGCAGTCCAGTTCTACCATTATGAAACTCTTAGCCATGACAAAAGGGTTCAGTTCATTCCTCCCCAAGACACTTACGCAGGACAGGTTTTCTATCTACAATTTGTTTATTGCTCATATTACTGAGATGGAAGGATGAGTGTGCATTATTTTCTCTTCCTCCCTTTTAAACTTAGTTTCCTCTTAACCCTACTTACTGTAACAGGAGACAGAATTAAAGCCTTTATCTCCTAGACCTCAGGAGCCAGCTCAATGATGTTTTTTTTTTTTTCATCATTCAGATCTAGTGGTACATTTGAAGTGAAACTTTGTTTCTTTCTTTCGTCTCTCCTCAATGGGAAGAAAAAAAAATTATTCCTAGAATCAAAACCTTTTTTGTACAAAAAGTTCCCTTCTGGGAATGTCAGAAACATAGTTTCTAAAAACACCCCTTTAAATTTGAGGAGTTTTGTAGTGGAGCAGATTGTGAGATTGAGATGAAAAATAATAGATCGAATAGCTCACTAAACAAAAAGTTGTTTATATGAAAATGTTTATGACTGTTATGGGAAAAGTTTTCTATTAGAAACTGGAAGAGTAAGAAGAATTTAAGACCAGGTCACTGACACTAGAAATTATAGAACAATGCAGGTTTTTTTTTTTAAAGAAGAAATAGAGGCAACCGAACAGTACACCACTACTGCCTGCAAAAAATTCAGTACCTTCTGAATACCTAGGAAGATATGACCTGGCAGCTAGAATTATGCATTCAAAACTCACTGTCTTTCATGAACTGACACAATAAATCCCATGCCATAAATACAAGCTTCAAAATATCCTCAAAAACCCAGCTAATAAACTGTACTAGAAACAGATCAGTTCAAATCTGGTCTCAGACACTTACTAGTTGTGTGGCCCTGGGCAAGTCACTTCATCCTGTTTGCCTCAGTTTCCTCATCTGTAAAATGAGCTGGAGAAGGAAATGACAAACCACTTGAGTATCTTTGCCAAGAAAACCCCAAATGAGGACACAAAGAGTCAGATACGACTGAAATGACTGAACAGCAAAAGAACCAGACCATCACCACAGACTAGCCTGTTATCCATAATCACCAGGTCATAACACTGATCTATAAAAACAGAAGAAAATATTTTTAAGAGCTGTCGCCATATTGAATACACATAAATTCCAAGCTATGAGGAACAAAAGCCTTCCAAATCTAGAACTGTAGCAGAAGAAATCAAAATCATGTAGGAATTAAAGGACATGTGAGCCCAATCATCCTCTCTGCTGCTAAAATTAGAGGATGATTCAGTGAGCTCACAGGGGATACAGTCTAATACTTTTATTCAACTACAAAAGACAATTATTTTGTTCAGCTCTTCAGTAGTCCATAGAAGATTAACTAGAAGAGAATAAAAGCAGGATAGTGAATTGTTCCAAGATCATTACTATCTTGGGTAGAATTTGGGCAAACCCAAAAGGATTTTTCTTTTGGTTTATCTAAAAAGAAGTTGTTGCCATTAAAATAAGTAGTTTTTTTTCTTATTTAGAGAGTTTTCCTCATTTTTACCAGATACTTCTAATATGGAAAACATATGGAAACCATATGGAAACAGGATAAGAAGATTTTTTTAATAATAACTAATATTTACATAGTGCTTTAAACTTCACAAAAATGTTATGTACATTATGTGTACAGAGTATAGAGGTGGTATAGTTGATAGACCACTGAGCTGGGAATAAGGAAGACCTGAGCTCAAATCCAGCCCTAATCACTTACTAGTTGTGTGGGCAAGTGACTTGACCTCTGTTTACCTCAGTTTCCTCATCTAGAAAATGGGGATAATAATAGCCTCTACCTCCCAGGGATTTTTTTTTTTTTTGAGGATAAAATGAGATGATATTTGTAAAGTGCTTTGTAAATCTTAAAGTACCATTTAATTGCTAATGATGATGAGGGTGGTGATAATGATGAATATGATCTTAACCGAGCTTCTTAACATCCTTTCGAGGTAGATGCAAGTATTATCATCCCCATTTTACAGATGTAACTCAGAAAAGTCGTGACTTTCCCAAAAGCACAAGGCTAGTAAGTGTTAAAAATACAACTTGAACCTAGGTTTTACTTCTTTCATATCTAGTACTTCAACTAGCACTAGACAGTATGCATCTACGTGAATATATACACACATTTACACATCAAAGTGATACATTATGTGTATGTATTACATATAACATGATATATCAATATGTTGGTATGTACTTTAACACATCAAAACATATATATGCATATATGTATACACACAGTGTCTCAAAAGTCTTAGTACAGTATTACGCTTTAATAACTTAAAACTACACTAAGACTGGGAACACCATTCATTATCTACATTATGACTATAAACTAATGATACTGATTTTCACAAACTACAAATGAAAATCTATTTCCTTACTTTTTGTTCAGTACCCTGTTTCTGTAATTGCAGTGTTCACTTGAGTCTTAAACCTAGATGTGCAGGTCCTAGTTTCCTGAGGCCATTAATGTCACATTTATGTTGCTGTTTAGGCAATTGGTAATGTCCAACTCTCCATGACCCCATTTGGGGTTTTCTTGGCAAAGATACTGAAGTGGCTTGCCATTTCCTTCTTCAGGTCATTTTACAGATGAGGAAATTGAGGCAAACAGGGTGAAGTGACCTGCCCAAAGTCACATAGCTAGTAAATGTCTAAGGCTAAATTTGAACTTGGGTCTCCCTGACTTCAGGGCCAGTGCTCTATCTACTGCACCACCTAGCTGACCCATCACATTTAAGGCATTGGAAAAAAAAAAGAATTTGGGCTTACCCCAAAGCATTTTTGTTTTAGTCTATCTGAGAAGTTAGTGTCATTAAAATAAGTAGAATTTTATTATTTTATTTAGGGAGCTTTCTTCATTTTTATCAGGTTCTTTTAGTATGAAAAAAACAGGGAAATTATCAGGAAACAGGCATTTTTTTTAACCTGAGCCTACTTATATTTCATAATTAATCACAAAGTATTCCTTACAAATTGTTGTTGTTATTCAGCTGTGTCTGACTCTTCATGGGGTTGACGCATATGGGGTTTTCTTGGTAAAGATTCTGGAGTGGTTTGTCATTTCCTTCTCCAACTCATTTTACAGATAAGGAAACTGAGGCAAACAGGATTAAGTGACTTGCCTGGGGTCATATAGCTAATAAGCTCCTGAGGTCAATTTGAACTCAGGTCTTCTTGAGTCTAGGCTCTAGCCACTATACCATGTAGCTCGCATCCTTTACAGATAAGTATTTCTTATCCTTTACTTTCTCACCCCTCTTTGTAGTGATAGCTAACTTTCTCCCTTTTGTTGCTATTGCTGTTGTTGTTGTTTTGAGAATTGGGTTTAGAGGGGTAACTTCATTCATCATTCATGTTGGGGAGTCCCAGTGTGGAAACTCTCATCCATAGATGCAAATAGGCATATTGGCCTGTATGTAAGTTGTCGTCTTAGAGAGTTACCTAGAGCACTCAGGTTAAATGGCTTTCCCAGGACCATGTATGAAAGGTAGGACTTAAATAGAATTCCTTCTTCCTCTTCCTCTGAAATATCCAGTATTTATTTTAAAGTAACCCTATGTTGACGCCTACAAATATGTGGACAATGTGGTTGTACATTGGAGCACACATGGTCTTCTCCTCTATAATTGTCTCTCCTTAGCTGCCACTTCTTTGTTTATTATTGATTAGAAAAATGCAAATTAAAACAATCTTAAGATATCATTTACACACATAAGATTGGCTAAAAATGATTGAAGGGGAAAGCAACAAATGTTGGAAGGGATGTGCAAAAACTGGGACACTAATTCATTGTTAGTGCAATTGTGAACTGATCCCACCCTTTTGGAGATCAGTCTGGAATTATGCCCAAAGAGTTATTAAACTGCCTATACCTTTTGACCCAGCAATACTTCTACTTGGTCTATTTCCAGTGATTAGGGGAAAAGAAAGAGAACCTCTATGTTCTAAAAGATTTATAGCAGCTCTCTTTGTGGTGGAAATTGCAGGGATGCTCATTGATTGGGGAATGGCTGAACAAGTTGTGGTATATGATTGTGATGGACTATTACTGTGCTATAAGAAATGATGAGCTCAGTGATATTAGAAAAGCATGGAAAGACTTACATGAAATAATGAAGAGTGAAATGAGCAGAACCAAGAGAAAATTGTATATGGTAACAGCAATATTGTTTAAAGAAGGACTTTGAGTGAATAAATCCTTTTCATTATTACAAATACACAAATTATCCATTAAGGACATACAAAGAAAGATGCTAGCATCCAGAGAAAGAACTGATAAACATAAGTATGAACAGAATAATTTTACACATATAGATGTATATATTTATGTATACAGATACACACACACACACACACACCTATTTGTGTCTAACGGTAGCCATCTCTAGAGCAGAGTGGGGAAAGGGTAGGAAAAAAAGAAATTTACATATTTGAAAGGAATAGCAAGTTATGCTTAGTAGATTTGCAGTGTTATGTACAATCATCTTTTTATTGTACTGTTATGGAAATGCTTGTTTTATTCCATAAATATGTATTAATGTGAAAAAAAAATAAAAGGGAAAAAAATGTCTCTCCTTAGCTGCCAGTTCTTTGTTTATGGCATAAAAATCTTTTCTGGTGGAATTACAGCCTTGCATTCCTTGATAAAGTATTAGATAAATAATGATATCAGGTGGGTACTTATTATGTAAAATTCTGTGACTTGTTTCCATGCTTTGACAAATTGGATGTTATGAAAAGAAAAATTCTATTAGCTTGACCTGAAAAGTCCTGATGAATTGTCTGGTATTCCCAGGTCAGGGGTCAGATCACTACTACAAATACAATATGAGAAATGTTTGAACACAGCTAAGGAACCTATGGGAATGGTTGGATAACCCAACATGGCACAGTACTGCATTGAAGCACCATATAAATGCTAGTGATTATTATTAATATTAGGACAGATAGGTGGCTCAGTGGGTAGAGAATTTGGCCTAGAGTCAGGAAGACTCCTCTTCATGAATTCAAATCAGGCCTCAGATACTCATTAGCTACGTGACCCTGGGCAAGTCACTTAACTATGTTTGCCTTAGTTTCTTCATCTGTAAAATGATCTAGAGAAGAAAATGGCAAAACACTCCAGTATCTTTTCCAAGAAAACCTAAAACAGGGTCTTGAAGAGTTAGATACAACTGAACAACCAAACTCTTGAAATTATTAATTTTCTTTTAATTAAGCTTCACAATAACTTTTTGAGGTAGGTACTATAAGCATTATCATCCTCATTTTACAGAGGAAATTCAGAGAGCTTAAATGACTGGTTCCCTACATATGGCTTGTGTTGGTTTGGTAACTCTGTTTGGGTGGTATCAGTAAGCAGAGCCTCCTCCAAAGGTATGTGCTATGGTTGAGTGGAAATTATAAACCATTGATGAGGCAGGAAAAGAAGTACAAGAAAGAAAACTGTATCAAAAGACTTCTCCATTCACCGTAAATTCACCCCATCTGACCACATATTTTGCAATGGAACTCCTCATGTCCTATTACTATTTATTGAATGACAAGAAACATATGACTCTTAGAAAGTGAACAGTGAATAGGTTGGTAAGATGCTTCATTTCCTCTGGCTTTAATTTCCTAATATATAAAATAGAGGGTTTAGACTATAGATAGTTCTTGCTTTACGTAAGTGGACTATTCCACACACCTCTACATAAAGTGATTTTTATGTAGTGTGAATTTGCCCCTCCCCACCCACTTCACTTAGCCTATATAACAAAGCACACACAAAATAATACCTTTACAACTTACATGACATGATGCTGAGTGAAGTGAGCAGAACCAGGAGAACATTGTACACAGCAACAGCCACACTGTGCAATGACCAGCTTTGATAGACTTAGCTCTTCTCAGCAATGCAGTAATCTAAGACAATTCCAAAAGACTTCTGATGGAAAATGCTATCCACATCCAGAAAAAGAACTATGGAGTCTGAATGCAAATTGAAGCATACTATTAGTTCTCTTTTTTTTTTCTTTTGTTTTGTCCCTTTGGTTCTAATTCTTCTTTACAACATGACTAATGTGGAAATATGTTTAATATGATTGTACATGTATAGCCTATATCAGATTGCACTCCATCTTGGGGAGGGGGAGAAAATTTAGAACTCAAAATCTTATAGAAGTGAATGTTGAAAACTAAAAACAAATAAATAAAAATTTTAAAAAATAATACCTTTACATAAGTCACAAAAATATACTAAAATGCAGGAATATTAAATACTGTACCATGATAGTAAATAGAATTATGAAAAGAAAGGCAAAATTAATGATAAAGTATGTATAGTACAGTACATACAGTAAAGTAAACATAAGGGTACAGTATATTTACTCTTCCCCACCCACTACATCTAACCTTTCTTACTGGTGGTTGGCTGCTTAACTCTTTTAATGAAGCTATGAAAAGTCTCTTTTTTTCCTTATATGTCTGATGGTAGCGAGGAATATTATCTTCAATTAATTTTTGAGTTTTTAAAAATCTTGAAGTATTTGACTCAATCTTTTTAATACAAGAAAAAAAATCACTCCAATGATGAAATGCTTCTGCCAGTTGTTTCATTGTGAGTCTTTCTGGTTCCACCTCGGTTTCGAAGCTTCCCTTTCTTCTTGCACTCTTTGCAGCTAACTGTTCAATCAGATCCTCATTTGACAGTCTTCTCCATGAGACTCCATCATCTCCTCCACATCATTCTCATCCACTTCTAGCTCCAATTCTTGTGCTAATTTTATGATCTTCTTACTCACTTCTTGGAAGATTTTATCTTTGTCAAATTCATGAAAATCAGGTATGAACGGTGGACACACTTTTTTTCCCCAAACTCTCTTCACACACGTTTCGACTAGTCTTCCCATGCCTTAGCAATATTCTGGATTGCATGGTAAATATTATAGGACTTCCAGAAATCTCTCAATATCAGGTTTTCATCTGGATCCAAAGCTGCAATTGCCTGGACAAAGTAGCGTAAAAATAAAATGCCAATCACTCCCTGATCCATAGGTGGTAATAATTTGGTAGTGTTAGGGGGAAGGTAGACCACTTTTACATTTTCATAAAATCATCCAAATGGGCAGAGTGAATAAGTAGAAATCTTGAAAGGAAGCCATTATCATTACAAAACTTCTTGACTTTGGGAATGAAGCAGTGCATAAACCATTGCTCGAAGACGATAAGGGTTTTCCATGCCTTACTTTGCAAAATAATTTACAAACAGTGATGCCTTGCCGATTCCTTTCAGTGCTCTGGTATTTTCTAAGTGGTGCACAAGAACAGGTTTTAATTTGCAAGTCCCACTTGCATTTCCTCTAAGCAGAAGTGTTATTGTTGCTGAGTCATTTCAGTTCTGTCTGACTCTTTGTGACTCTATTTGGGATTTTCTTGGTAAAAATACTGGAGTGGTTTGCCATTTTCTTCTCCAGCTCATTTTACAGATGAGGAACTGTGACAAACAGAGTTAAATGACTTCCCCAGGGTCATACAGCTAGAAATTGTCTGAAGCTGCATTTGAACTCAGGTAAAGGAGTCTTCCTGACTCCAGGCCTGGCACTCTATTCACTGCATCACCTAGCTGCCCCAAGCAGAAGAGTAACTATTTTTTGAAGTTTTCTGCCCTGGCATAGTTTTTTTTCCTCCACCAAAAGGTAGGTTCTAGATGGCATTCTTTGATAAAAACAGGCCAGTTTCAACTACATTAAAGATTTGTTCTAGCAAGTAGGGACCATCATATTTTATTTTTTGCAGAAACTCGAGGAACTTCCTTGCTGCCTCAATATCTACGCTAGCAGTCTCTCTTGACGCTTGCACATTATGAAATCCTGCATGATTTTTAAATCATGCACACCAACCACTCTTGCTGTAAATAGCTGTGTTCCTGCAGGGTACTTGATCTTTAAATCTTCAAAGAGTCTTTGAGCCTTGGTTTGAATTGTTCTCAAGCTTAAAGGAAGATTCTTCTGAGCCTGGTCTTCTATCCACGTAGTTAAGAACTTCTCCGTCTCTAGAACAGCACCCTATCTTTCATCAGATGAGTTGGCTTCATGCAAGCCCTGCCTTTTGTATGCTCCTTTATCCAAGCAGCATCCTTCACTATGGTGTTGACAGGCAATACTGTCAGATCAAGTTCTCATGCTATCAATGACAATTTTTGTCCTTCTTCATGTTTTCTAATTATCTTCATTTTCATTTCCAAGTCTATTGGCTTGTGCTTACAAGATGGTTCACTTTTCCCCTCGAGAGCACCACCAGCCAAGGTGAAAATATGAGGATCGCTATTGAACATAGGGAGAGGCACAGCCTCACTCACTGCAGACACACGGGAACTGACTTAGAGATGCTTCTCAGCTTCCCATCACCATTTACACTGCCCACATCATACAGCATCTTATCATAAAGCATCTGCTTTGCATGGGGAATTTTTGTACTTTTTTTGGAATGTGAATTTCTTTCAGAATTCTTTATATAAAGCCAAATTTTCATAATAGGAATTTACATAAAATGAAAATTATCTGTGTATAATCTGGAAGGGTCCCTTCCAACTCTGATTCCTATGAAATTTAGTCTAATGTGACAGTGACTGCTCCCAACCAGTATATGCCAAATGCATACACACACACACACACTCACACACACACACACACACACACACACTCACACACACACACACACACACACACACACACACACATTCACACCCCTAATGAATACCAGGTAGTTCAAGGAAGGAAAGAACCAGCATCTGGGGCTAGGTGAGGACTTGGAAAGGCTTCTTGTAGGAGGTGGCCCCTGAATCAATTTTCTCCATAAATCTGTCCTGCTATTATAATTTGTTGCCATATGTAAGTATGTGGGTGCACTTATGTATGTATGTATATATGTGCACATTTATTGTCTCTGCAGACTGGTGGAAGCCGCAACCAAATGCTTCTTCTATCCCATGCAAGCAAATTCCATCTTCCTCTTCCCCTAATACCAGTGTTTCGGGATCTCTATCTTCTGAAACAAAATCCCTCTTTCCTTGATACCACTCCACTCTCTTTCATTTACTTCCAGATCAATCCCACCCCCTCCCCATTTCCTTTCCTCCCCTGCTCTCCTTTTCCATTGGGCCTTCTGGAACCTTGGCTTTGTTGTTTACTGTACATCCCTGTCATCCTCATCATTTCATCCATCATCGGTTCAATTCAACTAGCATTTTATTAACCCCTTACAATATCCAAGATATGGGGCAGCTAGGTGGTGCAATGGATAGAGCACCGGCCCTGGAGAAAGGAGGATCTGAATTCAAATCTGTCCTTAGATACTTACTAGCTCTGTGACCCTGGGCAAGTCACTTAACCCTGACTGCCTCCAACTCCCTCACACACACAAATATATAAGTTACTGTGCCAAATACTGGGGTACAAAGACAAAAATAGTTCCTACCCTCAAAAAAGATTACATTCTACTGGGGGGGGTAGACAACATGTACATAGATAATGAAACACAAAATATATATTTTGTGTGTGTTGCAGAAAACCTGGCAGCGTAGACTGGAGCCAGACTGGGAAGGTCTTTAAAGGATAAACTGAGGAATTTATAGTTGAACCTAGAGACAAAAGACCAGAAGACTAGACCAAAGATTTCATCAGCTTAAGGAACTCCTGGTGAGGAACTTTCTTGACCAATGCAAAAAATAATCTTCATTACTTTTAGTCGTAGAAAGCTGACTGGGACAGTGAGCAGTTAAGTGGTTTGTAGTGTGTTATCTGAGGAAGACGTGACCCCAAAGCCTTCATGATTCAGAGCCTGACTGCCTAACCATTACATCAATCTACCTTTTGCTTGCATAGTTATTGCCTTTAAATATTTTTAAAGTTCCATCATCCAGTAAATATACAAATGTTTATTTTGGGATTCATGGGAGATGATATACCTACTCAATTATTATACAAATATTTACTGAGTACCTACTATATGCAAGGCACTGTGCCAGGAGACTTTTATTGGGAATGTAAACTAGGAAATGCATTACTCTTAAACAAAAATTAATGCTTTGTTTTTAAGTTCTGGGAAAACCTCTAAATCCTCATCCTCTTGGAAGGACCTCTGGATTTACAGCCAGGAGGCCCAGTTTCTAGTCTTGTGTCCAACTAGAAATGTCACTGTGAGCACATTATTTTGCCTAACCTCTCAGCCTCATTTTAGCTTCTTCAAATATTAAATAAGGTTAAGGATAATTCTTAACATTTATTCAGAAAGAGGGAAAATAGCACTCAGTTTCTCTTCATATATCCTATTCTATCAGTGAAGGAATCCTCCAAACCCCTTTCAAAAAGTAACTCAGCTTCTCAGGGTTCAATTCAATTCAACCAGCAATGGCTCCCTGGATAGAATGTTGGGCCTGGAGTTCAAATGCAGCCTCAGGTATCTACTAGCTGTGTGCCCCTGGACAAGTCACTTAACCTGTCTGCCAATTTCCTCAACTCTAAAATAGGGATAATAACAGTACCTACCTCCCAGGGTTGTTGTGAAAATCAAATGAGATAATATTTGTAAAGTGATTATCACAGTGTCTGGAACATAGTAAATACTCCATAAAGTCTAACTATCATCATCAAAGATTTATTAAGCATTTAATACAATGAATATGAACTTCGACAGACTTTGAGAGATAGCAGACGATAGAAAAGCCTGGACTGCTATGGTCCATGGGGTCATGAAGAGTCAGGCATGACTCAGAGACTGAAAAACAACAACAAAATACTTAAAGAGAGAAACAACATAGCAAAGTAGACAGATGGCCCACCTTGAAGTCAAGAAAACTTAGGTCAAGTCTTACCTCTGAAATATACTAGATTTTGGACCATTGGCAAATCGCTTGCCCTCTTAGTGTTCCAGGTTACTATCCATAATGACAAGTGACACATTAGTAACCTGTCTGCTTTTGTGAGGGGTGTTTCCTTACCCAGAGGAAAATATGGATCTGGACCAAATTTGCAAGCCATTGTACCCTTTAGACTGAATAAGACATTTTTTCCCCATAGGAAGAGGAAGGAGTACTGTGTGTCTGTATGTACAAGAGTGTGTGTTGAAAAATCTTGTCATAGTCTCTTTTTGCCTTTAAATGGTATTTGGTCTGTCTAAACTTTATTTTCTGGCCTGTCATTTATCTGTGAATTTGAAATGATAGTTGTACCTGCTTTGAAATATAAATGTCTCACTTTTTTTTTTTTTAGTGAGGCAATCAGGGTTAAGTGACTTGCCCAAGGTCCCACAGCTACTACATGTCAAGTGTTTGCTCTGAGGCCAAATTTGAACTCAGGTCCTCCTGACTTCAGGGCTGGTGTTCTATCCACTGCACCACCTAGCTGCCCCTAATGTCTCACTTTCTAAGAATTCATGCTTCTTGAAGCCAATCGAGAGCTCGGATGTTAATATTTCCCACTGCTACATGGTAGATAATTCCCATACCCAGGACTCTCTGGAGTCTCTTCTTGGGGTCCCTGGAAGGGCTTTTGTCTCGTTTTCATGATGGGTTTCATTTCTATCACCTCCTACCTCTTTTTGATCTCACAGGGTATTGCGGTGCAATTATGAAAAGCGACGTTCTCCTGAAAATGTAGGCTCTCAGTTCTTCCTGTACCTAGCAGGATTGTCTTTGTAAAATTCCCAAGGCTAAAACAAGCAGTTTGTTTTAGGAGTAACTACCAGATGCACAGCTGATCACCCTTTTCTCAGCCCCCACATTGGATTGCTCCTGCCATCTATCTCCTTTACTCTTATTCATGTGAAGCTGAATGAAGCTGGAGAAAATCATGAAACTGTGCTGAATGGCTCACTACAAATTTATGTTACATAATCTCAGATAGACCCTGAGTAATCTTTTTAAATCTCTCTAGTCAATTCACTATCAAATGAGATAATATTTGCAAAGTACTTACCTCAGTGTCTGACAAATAGTAGGTGCTTACTATATGTTTGTTTCCCCCCTACTTATACACACACACACACACACACACACACACACACATGCACACAATCCATCTAATCATATCAGCTATTCAACCTCACCTCCTTCCGCTACTCTCTCCGTTGAAGACCTCACGCCATATTTCACTGAAAAAAAGTGACCATTTCCCCCTCCTTTTTCCTCCTTTCTATATCATTCAGAACTTTTCCCCATCCTGTCCCACTTCACTCTTGTCTCTGTTAAAGAGGTAACTCTTCTCTTTGGCAAGGTAAACCCCTCTACATGCATCTTTGATCTCATTCCCCCGTCTTCTCCAGCAGATTGTCACCTCCCCTCAATCTTTAATCTCATCCTATCTTGAAACTCTTGCTATTCTTTCCTGATGTTTTCAAACACAAACAGGTCTCTCCCATGCTTAAAAAAACAAAGCAAAACAAAAAACAAAACAAAACCCTCATTTGAACTTACCAACATCTCTCCTTCCCTTCTCAGCTAAAATCCTTAAGAAATCTACTTATTCTAGGCGCCTCCACTTTCTCCCCTATCATGCACTTCAAAACTCTGTGCAATATGGTTTCTGACTTTTATCATTTAACTGAAATTGCCCTCACCAAAATTACCAATAATCTTTTAATTTCCAAATCTAATGATCTTTTCTTAATCCTCATTCTCTTGACCTCTCTGTAGCCATTGACACCATCAATGACCAGTTTTTTCTGGAAACTCTCTTCTCTACATTCTTGTGACACTGTTCTTACCTGGTTCTCCTCCTATGTTTCTGACTGCTGCTTCTCCATCTCCTTTGCTGGACCTTCATCCACGTTGTGTCCACTAACTGTGGTTGATCCCAAAGTGCTCTCCTGGACTCTCTTTTCTTCTCCCTTTATTCTTGGTGATCTTATCAGCTCTCATGGGTTCAATTATTCTCTCTGTTCATAAATGAATAAAAGAAAAAAATTACGTTCTTACTATGTGCCAAGAACTGTGCTAAGTACTCGACCTTACAA
Source organism: Vombatus ursinus (assembly GCF_900497805.2). Lineage (NCBI taxonomy): Eukaryota > Metazoa > Chordata > Mammalia > Diprotodontia > Vombatidae > Vombatus > Vombatus ursinus. The sequence continues at coordinate 42,124,670 of NW_020954590.1, read as the reverse complement.
ATAGAAAAGTAAGATAGCCTCTGTTCTCAGGGAGCTCTCATTCTAATGGAGAAGAAAACACATATGGAAAGTTTCAGCTGCAAATCAGATGGGAAAATCCTGTGGTCCTTTAAGGTCTTCAGCAAAGCAGAAGGTAATGTATCATTTTTAATGCAATTTCTTTTGTTATTTAATAGCATTTTATTTGCTTCCAATTACATGTAAAGACAATTTTCAACATTCATTTTTTGAAAGATTTTGAGTTCCAAATTTTTCTCCTTGCCTCCCCCCCAGCCTCCCCAAGATGTCAAGCAATCTGATATAGATTATAATGTGCAATCATGTAAAACATATTTCCGTTTAATGTTATTTCCACTAATAAAAGCATATCAGTCTCTGATGCTGAACCACCTGACAGAGCTAAGGACCTTGGTAGCAAGAACTTTCTTTTTGGGCTCTTCAGTAGCTGTGGCTGCAGTACCTACAGGAGCCGTTAGTTATCAGGTAACTTCTCCATGAGGGTTCCTTCCAACAATGATGGCTTCAGGAGCTGGGCTGGAAGCAGGGCTAGGGGTCTGGTAGGGGGAAATGGAACTTCCAGTCCCAGGTCTCTGGACTTTATCTGCCCACTGATGGCAGTTGGTCAGCAGTTGATATTATTTGTATTGTTGGTGATGAGGAAGGTAGGCCTTTTCCCCATGGTGATTTCTTCCCTTAATATTAACTACATGGTCTGGGATAGAAGAGGATTGGTGGTCGGGAGTGCATTGCTATTCTCAAAGTTCATTGATTCTGGTCCTGGGCTGTCTCCATATGACCTGAGGGGAAGTGATTGATGGTCAAGGTGGTGGAGGATTCCATCACCAAAAGGACTGTAAATTTTGTTCTGATGGACTGTAGTAGATAATGCAATAATTCTGTCTGAAATGTCTGAAAAGAAAAAGAACATTGATTGGTTACCCAATTTAGAGGACATCCTTTTCTAAAAGGTTGCTTCCATGCCTGTGGGGACTTCCTAGATTGGTGGAGAGGCTGAAGAACAAAACGGTTGGTGAGGAAAGGATTGTGTAATAAAAAGAGGAGACAGTGGAGAGACAGGCTATTGTAGTTGACAGATTAGTTCAGTGGAAAGAACTCAGGACCAGGGTTAGGAAAATTGGGTTTTAAGCTTAACACTAAAACTGTATGAACTCAGGTGATTCACTTTAACCCCTGGTTCTCAATTTCCTCATAAGCAAAATGAGGGAATTAGACTAGATCAATTAGTTGATCCGCCTACAAGCATTTATTAAGTGGCCAATTAAACTGTTAGGTAATGATAATACAAGGTGGCTAGGTGGTGCAGTGGACAGAGTGCTGGGCCTGGAGTCAGGAAGACTCATCTTCCTGAATTCAAATCTGGCTGTGGACACTTACTAACTATGAGACCCTGAGCAAGTAGCTTAGCCCTGTTGGCTTCAATGTCCTCATCTATAAAATGAACTAGAAAAGGAAATGGCAAACCACTCCAATATCATTGCCAAGAAAACCCCAAATGGGGTCATGAAGAATCCGACACAATTGAAAATGATTGAACAATTGGGGATGTATAGAAAAAAGAATGAAATGATGCTTGCTATCAAGGCACAAATTAGGATACATGAAATGCTTTTTTTTTTAATTGGGAAGGAGAGGGGTGGATTCAAGATGGCAAAGAAAAGATAGACTCTCCTGAGTTCTCCCAAATTTTCCTCTAAACAACTTTAGGATGGAGGGAAATACGCAGTAATCATAACTGTGAAAAAAAAATTGCAGTGAGGGCCTCTGATAAAGGCCTCATTTCTCAAATATACAGAGAGTTGAGTCAAATTTATAAAAATAAGAGCCACTTCCCAGCTGACAAATGGTCAAAGGATATGAATAGGCAGTTTTTAGATGATGTAATCAAAGCTATCTATAGCCATATTAAAAAATGCTCTAAATTACAGATTAGAGAAATGTAAATTAAAATAACTCTGAGGTACCACCCCACATCTTTAAGATTGGCTAATATGACAGAAAAGGAAAATGACAAATGTTGGAGGGGATGTGGGAAAACTGAGACACTAAGCTGTGTTGTGAACTGATCCAACCTTTCTGGAAAGCAATTTGGAACTATTCCCAAAAGGCTATACAGCTGTGCATACCCTTTGTCCCAGCAATACTGCTACTAGGTCTGTATCCCAAAGAGATAAAAAATAAAAAAGGGAAGGACCTCTATTTCACAAATATTTGTAGTAGCTCTTTTTTTGGTGGCAAAGAATTGGAAATTGAGGGAATGCCCATCAATTTAGGAATGACTGAACAAGATCATACTATTATAGCATATATATATATTTATATATTTATACACACACACACATATATATATAAAATTACACATACATATTACTACATATAGTACTGTATATAGTACTATTGTACTATATGTATGACAAGCTCTCAGAAAAACCTGGAAAGATTGACACGACCTGCTGTAAAGTGAATTGAGCAGAACCAGGAGAACATTGTACATAGTAATATTATACAATGGTCAATTGTAAAAGACTTAGCTATTCTCAACAATACAGTGATCCAAGGCAATTCCTAAAAGACTTATGATGAAAAATGCTATCTGCCTCCAGAGAAAGAATTGATAGAGTCTGAATGTAGATTGAAGCATAATTTTTTTTAACTTTATTTTTCTTGAGTTTTTCTTTGTGTTTTCTTTCACAACGTGACTAATATGGGGATATTGTATGACTGACATGTGTAACCTATATCAAATTGCTTGCCTTCTCAAGAAAGAGGAGGAGAGGGAGAGCAGGAGAGAATTTGGAATCCAAAATCTGTTTAAATGTTAAAAATTGTTTTTACGTGTAATTGGGGGAAAATAAAATATTAATTTTTTTAATTGGGAAGGAGGAAGAAAGGCTTCATGTAGAAGGTGGTTTGAGCTGAGTTTGGAATGAACAAAGTGATTCTTAGAAGTGGAAGTAAGGGGCAGCTAGGTGGTGCAGAGGATAGAACACCGGCCCTGGATTCAGGAGGACCTGCGTTCAAATCTGGCCTCAGATACATAACACTTAACTAGCTGTGTGACCCTAAAAAGAAGTGGAAGTGAGATGAAAATCTATTCCAGGCAGAAGGATCAGCCAGTGCAAAGGCCTGGAGTTGAGACATGGAGCAAGATAATCAATCTAAGATCCTTTGCCTCACTAAAATTCTATGTTCCTTGAAATCAAGTTTTTTTTTTATAATAATTTTTTAAAATTCAGCTCTCAAACTGACTTTTTGGTTTATTTTTTTCAATCTACCTTCAAGGTGACTTCTTCATATCCACCTCCTGGCTTTTCTGGCTTCTTTCAAATCCCTTTTGGCCCATCTTTTGCAAAGAAGTCTTTCCCAGTCATCCTTAATCTTAGCGTTTTCCCTTTGTGTTACCCCCAATTTATCCTGTATGTCTCTTGTTGTTACACAGCTGTTCACATGTTGTCTCTTCATTATACTGTGAGTTCTTTGAAAGCATACCCTGATTTTACCTTTCTTTGTAGTCCTAGCACCTAGCACAGTACCTGGCACATAGCAGGTGCTAACAAAAGGTGAGGTGACTGACTGACTTAATTTAGATATAAATATATCCATTAATATCTCCCTCAACATATCATTGAAACTGATAGCTTACAATTTATAAAACCTTAGTGCCTTCTTTTTTTCTCCTATGCACTAGAAAAGCTAATCTTACACCTGAACAAGAACGTGAAGTTCAGCCCATATCCTAATGGCAAGGAATGCTCAGGGCAGTGGTTGTATATTTTATATGCCATTGTGTACCCCTCTGCTTTACATGTACAAGGCAAATGCTTCCTTTGGTTCATCTTTGTTATATCTCTGCATCCCAGCCAAAAGTTATCATCTAAGAGCTGGAAGGAAGTTGTCTAGCCCAAAGGTGTCAGACATATAGCCTACAATATTCCAAGCTGAATAGCTGAGTCAAATTAAAATATAATTGGGAAATAGTTAACAAAATAAAAATACAATAGAACATAAATAATGTTAATATGTGGTTTTCTAAGTTAATATTCAGCCAGCAGGAATCTTTAAGGACTATTTAGTGATCCCATTTCCACTTGGGTTTCCTAGTCCATACTCAATCCAAATCACAAATCTTGTGTCCAACATTCTCAGTAAGTGGCTGTCCAGCATCTGCTTAAAGATCTCCAGTGTTGTGACTCTCAATACCCTCTGAGACGGCTGTTCCAATTTTGGACAACTCTGATAAGAAGTGTTTGTCTTTCCACATGCTGTTCCCTTGACATTATCATGACACATTTAAGTCTTTTCTACATTCATCATCATTAGTTCCTTCAACTAAGCCTCCTAATACATAGTTACTAGTCCCATTACCAGCTTTGTTGTTTTAGTTTGCCAATATCTCCTGGAAATATCATACCTAGAACATGGCCTGTGCATAAAACTTTAAATTTATCCCTAGTAAATTTATCTCATTAGCTTGGTCTCATGCTTAGAATTTATAGTGATTTTAGGGTCCTAATTCTATCATGCAAACTGTTAGCTATTCCTCCCAGTTTTGTGTTATCTAAAGATTTAATAAGCTTGCCATTGATATCTTCAATCAAGTCACTGGTATGATTATGTCCTTTCTTTGAACTCCTATACCATTTTTCTTGTATCTGTTGGGTGGCAATTAGATTATAAACTACTTGAAGGAAGATATGTTATATTATCCATCCTTTTATCCCCCTGGAAAAGTGACTCGGGCAGTGGCTTATGTATGCTAGGATCTCTGAAGGACTCTGAGGGCCTCTTTGGGATCTAGTGACGATTCTCTTTATGGCCTGGTAGAGTGGTGCATCTCTAAGACCCTGCTCATAGGGAATCTGGGATCCTGTACTTCCATCTTTCCCTCCTATTACATTTCAACATTCTTCTTCCCACTCTGCCATTACCTCACCCTCACCTGACACTGGGTAGTTCATTTGGGCTTGGCCTCTGGCCCAATACTTTACTATTGTTTCCTAGAAGCTCAGAGTTCCCATATGAGTGCTCCTTCTAAGCCTATCCCCCAGATGATGCCCCTCTACAATCCTGACCCTAGTCAAGGTATTATACAAGCCGAGTGTTTCCCTTGACACTTTCCTTTAGAGACAGAATGAGGAACCAAGCTGAATTAGAATTAAGGTAAACAGTGCCAGACTGGATCTGACCTGACAGCTTCATCCCTGTTCACCCCCTATACGGGAATATCTGTGTTTAGGCTTAGCAGCAACACAAGGCGAGTCTTAGACCAATATAAACCCTAGTGAAAAATCTCTGCACATCACAATGAGTAGAGAAGGGGAACAAACCAGATACCAAAGACTCTGGCTACTACTATTGTGCTAAACCACATCGGATGCTAAGACTTAGCCTGTGTCAGTGTTTTCATTCACTCTACTGACTTCCCAAATGCACTATGATGCTTTCTCATCACCAAGATGATCTTGATGATGAGAAGCCACTGAACCATTCCAAATTGTTCTCCCTGCCTCCAGTCTCTCCCTTTTCCAATTTGTTCTTCACATAGCTACCAAAGTGATTTTCCCAAAATACAGGTCTGACCATTTCATTTCCTGCTCAATAAAACTCCAGTGGTTTCGTAATGTTTCCAGAAGAAACATGAATTCTTCTTTTTGGCATTTAAAGCCTTTCATACCAAATCACTCATACATGAGCATCCTTCCTATCCTCTAGGACCCTTAAATATCTTGGTAGAAATTTCAGGGCAATTGACTGCCCCTGCATCAATGGCTCCCAAAGGGTTGGGAACTTTCTCAGAAGTATTTGTGCTCACTTTCTTTTTCCTACCACCCCAGCCTCCAGACACATTCCCCTCTCATTCCCTAAATTGAAACCTTAAAATGTTTTATAAAATGTTTAATTCATATTCATGTCTTCTGTTTTTAATATCCTCTTTCTTTCTGAATATATTCCTACTCCTTCACTGTGAGCCATCTTTTGTTAAAAAAAAAAAAGAATAACAAAGAGAGAGAAAGAGAAAAAAAGAACAATTTAGCAGAAAAAACCGGCACACAAACTCAGTCTGACAATATATGGAATGTTCCACACTCGTAGTTCCCCACTTTTTCAAAGAGTGGATGGATGTACATTTTCTCATCTGTTTTTAAGGCACAGATTAGTCAAAATAATTATACTGCATTCAGCTTGAGTTTTTTAATTCTTTCCATTTCCATTCTTATAATCATTGTGTATATTCTTTTCTTGGCTCTGTTTCATTCTTCATCAGTTGACATACATCTTTCCACAGTACTCTGAATTCTTCTTAGTTACTATTTCTTACAGATCAATACTATTCTATTACCTATGTGTACCACAGTTGATGAAACCATTCCCTAATTGATTGATCAGTCCATCAATCAAAAAAAAGAATTTTTTAAGAGCTTACTACATGTCAGACACTGTGCTAAACGCTGGAGATACAAAGACAAAAATAAAAGTTCCTGCCTTCAGTAAGCTTATATTCTCACCCAGGCAGTGAGTGGTATCACAGGAAGAGCCCTGCTCTATTTTCTGGAATTAGAAAGACCTATGTTCAAATTTTGATTCAGATGTTTACTAGCTGTGTGAGCCCAGGCAAGTGATTTAACTTCTGTCCATCTCAGTTTTCTCATCTGTAAAATGAGGATAATAATAGCACCTACCTCCCAGGGTTGTTGTGAGGATAAAAACACTAGTTACTATTGTTATTTCATCTTTTTTTAGTCATGTCTGACTCTTCATGACCCCACTTGGGGTTTTCTTGGCAAAGGTATTGGAGTCGTTTGCCATTTCCTTCTCCAGCTCATTTTACAGATGCGGAAACAGAGGCAAACAGGTTTAAGTGACTTGCCCAGGGTTACACAGCTAATAAGTGTCTGAGATCAGATTGGAACTCAGGTCTTCCTGACTCCAAGCCCAATACTCTATCCACCTGCCACCTAGTTGCCCATTAGGGTTAATGGGAGTTATCAAATGAGTGTAGAAAAGAGAAAATAACTCAGAACAGAGCTTTGGGGTACCCACAATTAGAGGATGTCATTAATAATGATGAACCAAGATTGAGGAGGAAGAGTCAGACAGGTAGAAGAAGAATCAAGAGAGGATAGTGTTTGGAAAACCCAGTGAAAAGAAAGTATCCAAAAGAAGAGGGTAGTCAAGAGTGTCAGATATTGCAAAATGTTCCTGAACTCTTGAAGATTCCATCAATCAATCTAAAGACCGAGAAAAAGTCATCAGCATTGGCAATTAAGAGATCACTGGGAACTCTGGGGAAAGGATCAGGAGAGTGAGGGTTAGAAGCCAGGTTGCAAATCTTTGAGAAGGGCATGAAGAGAGAGGTGGGGGTAATGAGAATTGATAGATTTTTTTTTTCTAGTAGTTTAGCCGTAGAAGGGAAAAGGGATATTGTATGAAAGCTTGAGAAGGTGATAGATTCTATAGATGGTTTTTATAAGATGGAGAAACTTAGTGGTATTTGTAAGTTAACAGAAAAGGAAACATTTGATATGAAGAGATTAAAGATTGGGAGGGGGGATGATTGGGAGGGCATTCTGCTGTAGAACAGAAGAGATAAGCTCAAGGGTATCTCCACCTTGTTTCCAGTTCTTTGACACCACCAAGATGTCACTATGAATATTCTAGTATACTTGGAATCTTTTTCTGTTTTTGACCTCCTTGGGGAGTACACTTGACAGTGAGAGTGCTGGGTCAGAGCTGGGCATTTTAGTCACTTTCTTAGTGTAATTCTAGATAACTGTGCAAAATATTTGTACTGTTCACAGCTCACCAACAGTGTATCCAAGTGCCTATCTTCTCATTGGAACTCCAAGACCGACTATTAAAATCTTTTATTATCTTTGCCAATTTGCTTGATGGGAGGGGAAGTTTTTGGAGTTTGTTTCTTTTTTTTTCTTTTTGTTTTACATTTATCTTATCATTAGCAATCTTTCATATGATTGTTAAAATTCAGTTCCTCAGTTGAAACCTATCTTATATCTTATTCCCCTTATGAGGAAATTATCAATTCCTACCAGCTGACAAATCATTTAAATTACTCTATAACCAGGCTCTAAAGAATGAGATCTCGTAGAGATACATCACGGCTTCTCCTTCTACTACTGAGCGTGTCCTCACTAGGTAACTGTGGAAAAGTTAAGATAGGGAAGAAGAGAGTGTGGCACCATAGCTAGCTGGAGAGGAGATACTTTGGTGGAGATAAGCCTTTTTGAAACCCTTCCAGTGATGGTGTATAGCAACAACCTATTCTTCCTCAGTGTAGAATAAATCCTACACTGGTGTTTAAGCATTTAAGATTATGGGCTATGCACAACTATTTGAAAACCATCTGGGATTTTGACTTTATGAAATTTAATCAAAACCATAACTAGCGCAAGGCTGATTGCTGAGAAGTAGCAGCATGTTCCCTTGGACATTAGCACCCTGGGACAAAGCCCTGTTAGCCTTGTTCTAGTTATGGTTTTGACTGAACATCATAAAGTCAAAATCCCAGATGGTTTTCAAATAGTTGTGCATAGCCCGTAATCTTATATGCTTAAACACCAGTGTAAGATTTATTCTACACTGAGGAAGGATAGGTTGTTGCCTACCATCACTGGAAGGGTGTCAAAAAGCCTTATCTTTTCCAAATGCTCTCTAGCTAGCTATGGTGCCAACTCTCGGAATGAATGAACTATTATATTAACAAAAAAACGAAGTGTTGGGAAATGTTCTTGAACGCTCTCTCTTGACAACTCTGGAACTGTACATATCCTTTTATAGTCCCCCATGACATCCTAGCCCATTAGCTGTACTCTATCTACAATCAATAACAATTCCATTTGTTTACGGGAAGTCACTTAGGGGCTGCAGCAACGTCTGCTACATAAATAAAGCAAGTTCTCTTCCTTTGCAGGGGAGGAAGGGGCACCCACACACAGCCTAAAAGGATTTTAAAAAGGTAAGAAAGTAGAAGGGAAAACCAGAACTGTCTGAAACTCCTATCTCATGATTACAGCACTCCAAAAACAAGGTTGGGTAATTTCAATTAGTGCCAACAAGTTTCAAGAAATGCTTCATTGCTCCCTTCAGGATTTATCATCTGATGTGATGATACAGCGTTTCAGCATCAGCAGCTGAAAAGCTCTTTCACTTAGACATTTCTTCCCGAAATCCCCAATCTTCTCCATGGCTTTTGACACACACTGCCACGGCTTGTTCATTCATCCCTGTAAATGTGCCTTCTATGAGATTGTATCCCCTAACTTCTTTCAATTTAGTGAAAACTGGAGATAAGTAAATGAGAAGTAGCCAGGATGGATAGAAAGCTGGTCTCAAGGCCAGAAAGACCGAGGGTCAAGACCTGCCTCTGTCACATACTGACTATTTGACCCTGGGCATGTGACTGCAGGTCTCCTCAACCAGGCAGCCCTCTGAAACTATAAATTGCAAGAGGATATGCCAACTTGCATAGATAGAAGGAGTGTCCTCACCTGCAAATTCTCTATACAAAGAAATGACCTGTCCAGACAGTATTCTATAGATGTGTATACAGTTCATCTGGGCAAATTATAAGAATCTGCATTTCCTTGGGGCAGTTTGGTGGTGACGTGGATTGAGTATTAGCCCTAGAGTCAGGAGGACCTGAGTTCAAATCTGGCCTCAGACGCTTATTAGCTGTGTGACTCTGGGCAAGTCATTTAACCCTGTTTCCCTAAAAAAAAAAATTGCATGTCCATAGCACTTTTAATAATATTAGTTTACAAAGTCCTTTAAGTACATAACTTGATGTGAACTTTTCAACAAATACAATACAACCGTTATCAATATTCTAGCTTTTAGCACGGTGCCTGGCACATAATAGGAGCTTAATACCTGTTTGTTTTCAACACTCATTTTATTTTGTTTCATTTTCTCTACAATTTTTTTAACATTTTAAAAATAAATTTTGTGTTTCAAATTCTATCCTTCCCTCCCTCCCTCTTCCCCCTCCCCCCTCAGAGACATAAGCAATCTGATATAGGTTATGCACGTGAAATCATATAAAACATTTCCATTCAATACTCATTTTAAAGATGCAGAAATTTGGTCTCTGAAAGTTTAAGTGACTTAAAATGTATTAGTTTTTATTCCTCCCCCCAATAATCCTGTAAGGTAGACAGTCCAAGTGTTATTTTCTCATCTTAAAAATAAGGAAATGGGTTCAGAGAGGTTGTGATTTACCCATGGTCACAGAGCTAATTAGCAGGAGAGCAGGAATTTGAATCCAAGCCACCTGACTACAACAAGCCTAGCATATTTTCCATTGTAGTAGATGGTTGCATTTAAGTGACACATTATAGTTTATAAAGTACATTGCTTACATTGCCTCATTTGATCCTCATTAATGATGCTGTGAGGTTGGTAATGCAAGCATTATTACTCACCTCTCATAGATGAGGAAACTGGGGTCAAGTGACTTGTCTAAGGTCACACAGTCAGAAGGTCCCAGAAATCCAGATATCATGACCCCAGATTCCATGCTCTCTTTACAACCTCACATCTGCACCTGCAGATAAGAATGGGCCTCTATTTCCTGCAGTGAAGTGAGTAGGGTGACCTTATTGCAAGACTTCATGCTAAGAAATAAAGAACCAGCAACTGCCAAGCTCCATGCAGCTGGGGTTGTTTTCCTGGACTGTGTTTAAGTGATCAACATTCCTGCTGGGTAAGCAACTGTAGGGATGAGAGGCCCTTTTCTCTTATCCATGTTTTCATTTTGTGCAATGTGGCTTGGCTTTCCTGGTGGGTGGATTGCCAGTGTGTTAAGAAAAGTTCTATATAATACTGCTACTGTCACTCTAGGCCCAGGTGTTTGCTCGATTCTATTAGGTAAACTAAGGTCATCTTGCTGTCGTCTCTATGTATCACATTGTCTCTACAACATCACCTGGGCCTGGGAAGTCCTAGATGATTGGTCTCTGGTTGTTCAAAACTGAGTATGTGAGCTTCATCAAAACACCACTTTTGCAAACAACTCTGAAAGACTGAGGAACTCTGATCAGTCAGGACTCCAGAAGACATGATAAAACATGCTACCCGTCTCCTGATAGGGAGAAAATGATTCAGTGCAGAATGAGTCATATATGTGTGAATAATATATATTATACATAATAATATACACTATACGCAGATCATATATAATATTACACACATATATTTAGATAGTCTATAATATTGCACAGTACAAGATAAATATGCATATACAAAAGAATATAGAATTATACATATATATTATTATATTATACATATATATATACACTGCTAGAATATATACGATATTATAGACCTATCATACTGAACATATACATATAGAATATAATTGCTCATTTAAAGATTATATATGTATATGTATCTATTACATATGCATATGTAGCTATAACATTACATATATGTAACATGTTATGCACACACGACTCATTTTGTACTTTGAGTCTTTTACCTTTTTATCAGGAGGTGGATAGCATGTTTCATTATAAGTGTTTTGAAATTATAGGCAGTCATTATGTTAATTAGAATTTCTAAATCTTTCAAAGTGGTTTGTAAAGCAGTTTTTCCATGAATCTCATATACCCAGTTTTTATATAATAGAATTTGCTATTGTTGTCATTGTTGTTGTAGGGTCATTTCAATCACGTCCAAATTTTCATGACTCCTTTTTGAGTTTTCTTGGGAAAAATATTGGAGTGGTTTGTATATCACATTTAATTTTGTTGCCCAATCATTTTCAGTTGTGTCCAACTCTTTTTAACTTCTCTTTTTGGGGGGATTTCTTGGTACGGTAGAGTGGTTTTCTTGGTCCATTTCTTGGAGTGGTTTGCCATTTCCTTCTCCAGCTCATAGATAGACAGAAAGATAGATAAACAGACAGACAGACAGACAGATAGATAGATAGATAGATCTTTTAGATCTGTCTAGTATTTTGCTTGCCTGTCCATGTATATAGCAAGGGTTTTATTTTTCTTTTGTTCTCAAATGCAAAGGGAGGGTGAAAGGGTGGATTTTTTGCAGATTGAAAAAAAGTCAATTTGAAAAAAGAAACACTAACTTTCCTCTTTCTGAGTTTCAATTCATTTGGAAAATACAGTATCTTTTTTTTCATCCATGACCACACTTCAGTACACTTAAATATTAGGTGTATATTCCTACTTAAATATGATGTATATATGCAGTTGTCCTTTGAGCTGAAGTGGTCTTCTGAGGGCAGCTAATTGGTCCAGAGGAAGGAATAAGCACTTGTTTTTGGAGTCAGAGCATATAGGTTCACATCCCACCTCCGATGCTTAGTAACCAGTATGCTCTTGAGCAAATAACTTAACCTCTGTCTTCCTCAGTTAGCTCATTTGTAAAGTGAAAGGGTTGTGCTCCATGGCCTCAGAAGTTCCTTCTATCTCTAGGTTTATGAGTCTATGAAAACTTTCTCTGCATTTGTGCAAGGGCAAAAAATAATATTAACCCATATCACCGAAACAATAGATAATAAAGCTATTGTCTATTCCGTGAGGTCTTTGTATGATGGTTATTACCTTTATGGCCCTGATAACACAGCTGTTTCTCAATATGTAGAACAGGCGTTACTGAAACATTGGCCATAAACAGGGCCAAATGAAAACACGATAAGGCTGTAAGTTTGGACAACTATCAGGGAGGAAGTGCTGAGAAGTGGAAGGAGTTCTGCACTTGGGTTTCAATCCTGGCTCTGCCAAGTCTAGGTTTCCTCAGCTATAACAGATAGTTAATAAAATAATATTGGGCAGTTCGGTGGCCTGGAGTCAGGAAGATTCATCTTGCTGAGTTCAAATACAGGGTCAGACACTTACTAGCTGTGTGACCCTGGGCAAGTCACTTAACCCTCTTTGCCTCGGTTTCCTCATCTATATAATGAGCTGGAGAAGGAAATGGCAAACCACTCCAGTATCTTTGCCAATAAAACCCAAATGGGGGCATGGAGAGTCAGATACAACTTCAGTTGTTCAGGTGCTTCCAACTGAACAACAAAGACAAAACATATTGACCACGATGTTCACAGGATCGTGGTGAAAAAACTGATGTTAAGTTGCAAAGTATTCTAGAAATGAAATGTGCACACTGTCTTTCTGAGCCGAGAACATACTGAATGTTAATTGAGGAAATGAATGAAGTTTAAGAAGCTTCATGGCAAATAGTGCTGATGGGTCCAGTGTGGTAGATTTTGGACCTAAGCAGAACCAGACCTCAGGAGGCAGTGGTGCTCTTCCTGCCCCTCTCCCACAAAGGGCTTTATTTTATTTTTCAACATTCCTTTTTATAAGATTTTGAGTTCCAAATTTTTCTCCTTCGCTCTGTCCCCTCCCCAAGACAGCAAACAATCTGATATAGGTTATGTATGTACAATCATGTTAAACATTTCCACATCAATTATGTTGTGAAAGAATCAGAACAAAAGGGGAAAACTACAAGAAAGAAAAATCAAAAAAACAAAAAAGAGAGAAAATAGTATGCTTCATTCTGCATGCAGATTCCATAGCTCTTTCTTTGGATGTGGATAGCATTTTCCATCATGAGTATTTTGGAATTATCTTGGATGACTGCATGGCTGAGAAGAGCTAAGTCTATCATAATTGATTATTGCACAATGTTGCTGTTAATGTGTACAACATTCTCCTGGTTCTGCTCACTTCATTCAACATCAGTTCATGTAAGTCTTTCCAGGTTTTTCTGAAATCCATCTACTTATCATTTCTTAGAGCAACATAGTATTCCATTACATTCACATACTACAACTTGTTCAGTCATTCCCCAATTGATGGGCATCCCCTCAATTTCCGATTCTTTGCCAGCACAAAAAGAGCTGCTATAAATACTTTTGTATGTGTGGGTCCTTTTCCCATTTTATGATGTCTTTGGGATATAGACCTAGTAGTGGTATTGCTGGATCAAAGGGTGTGCACAGCTTGGTGGTCTTTTGGGTATAGTTCCAAATTGCTCTCCAGAATGGTTGGATCAGTTCACAACTCCACCAACAATGCATCAGTTTTCCAATTTTCCCACATCTTCTCCAACATTTATCATTTTCCTTTTCTGTCATATTAGCCAACCTGATAGGTGTGAAGTGGTACCTCAGAATTGTTTTGATTTGCATTTCTCTAATCAAAAGTGATTTAGAGCATTTTTTCATATGACTATAGACAGTTTAATTTCTTCATCTGAAAATTGCCTATTCATATCCTTTAACCATTTATTAATTGGGGAACGACTTGTATTCTTATAAATTTAACTCAGTTCTCTATATATTTGAGAAATGAGGCCTTTATCAGAAACACTGGTTATAAAAATTATTCCTTCTAATCTTATTGGTATTGGTTTTATTTGTACAAAATCTTTTTAATTTAATGTAATCAAAATCATCCATTTTGCATTTCATAATGTTCTCTATCTCTTGTTTGGCCATAAATTCTTCCCTTCTCAATAGATTTGATAGGTAAACTATTCTTTTCTCTCTTAACTTGCTTATGGTACCACCCTTTATGTCTAAATCATGTACCCATTTTATCTTATCTTGGTGTACAGAGTGAGATGCTGGTCTATGCCTAGTTTCTGCCATACTGTTTTCCAGTTTTCCCAGCAGTTTTTGTCAAATAGCGAGTTCTCCCTGGTGGTCTTTGATTGGTTATGGATACCTGGCCTATTGAAATGTTTATGCTAAATGATTATTTCTACCTAGATTTATAAAATAATGATAAAACTGTAATTGCAGAGCTGTAAAATGCATTTTTTTTTGTCATTTCAGAATGATATTTGTGTTATATTTACTTATCTAGATGCATCTTCTAGTTGAATGTAAGCTCTTTGAGGACAGGGATTATTTTGTTTATGTCTTAGTGTTCCCAATATAAATAGACACAATAAAATAGTCACAATACATATTTTTAAAAAATGGACTGAGTTGAGAATTTCTTTTTTCCTATTTCCTTTCTTTTAATCAATGATATATATCTTGAAATTTAATCTTTTTTTATATTTAGAAACCCCTAATAATCAGAAATTCTAAATATTTTGTAGTTGTCATTTTTTCAGTCATGTCTGACTCTTCATGACCTTATTTGGGGTTTTCTTGGTAAAGATACTGGAGTGGTTTGTCATTTCCAGATGAAGAATCTGAGGCAAACAAGGTTAAGTGAAGTGACTTGTTCAGGGTCACACAATAGGAAGTGTCTGAAGCCAGATTTGAACTCAGGAAGCTGAGTCTTCCTGACTCCAGGCTTGATGCTATATCCATTGCACCACCTAACTGTTTCTAAACCCTAGCTTATTTATAATTTTTGCATAAATCTAGTACTGCCCATACAGAGAAATCATTGTAAATCTGTGTAGTATAATGGAAACAGAAATGAATTTGGAGCCAGAGAAAGGAAACAAGCATTTATGAAGTACCTACTATGTTCCAGGAACTGTGCTAAGTGCTTTACAAATATTATCTCATCTGATCCTCACCACAGCCTCGGGAGGCAGGTGCTACTATTAGCCCCCTGCTACAGCTGAAGAGACACAAGTAACCTGACTTGCTCAGGGTCTAAGGCCAAACTTGATCTCAGGTGACTAGCCACTGTACCACCTAGCTGCCTGGGTCTGGTTCCTTGCTTTTTCTACTCACCACTATGTGACCATGGATAAATCATCTCTCTGGACCTCAGGTTCCTCATTTGTAAAAGGAGGAAGTTGGACTAGTTGGTTTCCAAGGTCCCATCTGGTTCTAAAAACACAAAATATTTTCTCATTAGTTTCTGTTAAAGAAAGACAGGCACACACACACACAATCTATGAAGGCTGTCATGAGAATGGATGTACATTTTTACAGACTCAAAGATACCCAGACTTGGAAAGCACTTTAGGGATGATATGGTACAACTCCATTTTACAGAGGAGGAGACTGAGGCCCAGAGAAGGTAAGCCACTTGCTAGTTATATAGATAAGCATTACTTGTCCTGGGAAGGCTTTAAGCAAAAGGTGGATGGCCACTGGATGGTCAAGGATATGAATGGGACCTAGGTATTCTTTCTACTGTAGCACACGACCCTCAATCTCTAAACATCTCCATAAGACACCATTTCGTAGTACTGATACTTTTTCTGTGTTCTTGTCTTCTTCAGAAAATTACTGTATCACAAAAGCCTTGCCACTGCCCCAATGGCATGCAATCTGCAAAAATCTTCTGAAGGGAGCTGCACATGCCTCCTTCTACCCAGGTGACTATTTTTTAGCTTGGCATGGCCTTTGTGGACTTGGGGTAACAGCTTATTGCAATACCAGTGGAAATATAAAAATTCCATAACTGCAAAACTTCTTTCAGTTTGTAGATTGTTGCTATTCAGTTGTTTTTCTGTCGTGAATGATCCTTCATGACCCCATTTAGGGTTTGCTTGGCAAAGATACTGGAGTGGTTTGCCATTTCCTTCCCAAGCTCATTTTATAGATGAGAAAACTGAGGCAAACAGGGATAAGTGACTTGCTCAGGGTCACACAGCTAGGAAGTGTCAGCAGCCAGATTTTAAGTCAGGAAGATGAGTCTTCTTGACTTGCCCAGAATCACATAGCTATTAAGTATCAAAAACTGGATTTGAACTCACAAAGATGGGTTCCTGATTTTAGGTCCGGCACTCTACCTACTGTGCCACTTACCTGCCCCAGTTTGTAGAAGCCATGTTTATTGGCTAAGCATGTCACTTAAGATCACAGGGTCAGATTTAGAGCTAGGAGGAACCTCTGAAATCATCTAGACTTCTAAATCCCCTCAGTCTGCTGAATTGATTCCTGGTAGGGACTGTTCCAAAGTCACACAAATAATAACGCATCACACGAAGAATCTGAACCCAGGCCCTGTGACTACCAAGTCAGTGATTTTTTTCCCATTGTTCCATGCTGGTCATGTTCTTTTCATAATCAAGAGAGAGACATTGTAATAATAACTTAGCTTTACGTATACTTTTCCTCAAGTTAAAATTACACAGTTAATATGACCTTTAAAGTAAGGAGGAGAAAGAATTATTAAGTTCATTTTATAGTTAGAGAAACTTTGCTAGGACATAGCTGGTCATGAACAGAACCAGGTTTCCTGGCCATCTGCTCTAATTACGGAACCCCACTGCTGCTCACTACCTAGAAGAAATGCTGTTACTCAGAAATTAATTAATTATCTTTGTAGGAGAAGTTCCTTTGTTCAGATACTCTTGGATTCATTACAACACAAGGCAAATGACAGAAACACCTCTCTTATCTAGTAATGTGTTAGGTAAAAGGGAATTTCCCGGATAAACAAATTTGACCCCTTTAAACTCTAAAATTTTTTATAATTTAAACATTTTGGATGAAAATCTTTGTAACAAAAAACAAAAACAAAAACAAAACCAAAAACAAAAAAACTAGATGGCACACTCCGTTACTTTCTAAGCCAGAATAATGCTGAATATAATTTAAGCTTTTCTTGACAATTTAGGGTCATGATCATAAAAGTCTGATTTTTCTTAAAGGTTTTTTTTTTTAATCCTTTATTGTTGGGCTGCTCTTAGAGTACCTGTTTCTACCAGTAACATCTTCATTTTAATTCATGGCTTTGATTTTCTGTAGTCATAAAAATAATCATATCTGTTACAGTCATATGTAAAAGTGGACTCAGTTTAGTTTTTCAGTTGTTTCTGACTCTTGGTGAGCCCATTTGGGGGTTTTTTGGGAAAGATATTGGAGTGGTATCAATCCACCTCATTTTACAGATGAGGAAACTGAGGCAAACAGGATTAAGTGACTTATGCAAGTCAAACAACTACTAAGTGTCTGAGGCAGGATTTGAACTCAGGAAGATGAGTCTTTCTGACTTCAGGGCCAGCCCTCTATTCATTGGGCCACAAGAACAACAAAATATAGCCTCTAAGTAAAAGATCTGGCTTTAATACCTCCCTTACCTCAACAGTGGTCTGCTTTCTTTGCTTACTGACCCTTGATTATGTTCAGGATAATCTAGATTTCAAGATGAATGGCTCAGCGAGATTATTAAAAAAGTGTTACAGAAAAACAAATATAAGCAGCGAGTCCTACAAAACATTTAAATTTTCTTGTGATTTAGTTTTCCAGGTGGAAAAATTAGTTATACATAATAATATCATTACTATAGCTAACATTATATAGTACTTACTGTGTGCCAGGCACTGTGCTAAAAATATTTTATTAGTTATACATAATAATACCCAAGGGGCAGCTCAATAGGTCAGTGGATAGAGCTCTGGGCTTGGAATCAGAAAGACTCCTCTTCCCCAATTTAAATCTGGCCTCAGATACTTAGTAGCTGTGTGACCCTGGGTAAGTCACTGAACCTTGTTTGCCTCAGTTCCTCATCTGTAAAATGAGCTGGAGAAGAAAACAGCAAGCCACTCCAGTATCTTTGCCAAGAAAACCTCTAAAAAGGGGTCATGAAGAGTCCAAAATGACTCAAAGACAACAAAAATAATGTTTAAAATGTGCAAGGAACTAGCAGGTAAGAAAAATACATACATATATTAAGGAGTCCTAAAGGAAGAAAAAAGGAAATCCTTTCTTTAAAATAACCCTTTTCTCATCAACCCCTCTTCCCATAATCCTCCCCACAACCCCTCCACATACATTCTCTAGTACAGACAGGTAACTAGCTGGTGCAGTGGAAAGAGTGTTGGACCTAGAGTCAGGACGTTGTTATTCAGTCATTTCAGTCATATCTGACTCTTTGTGGGGTTTTCTTGACAAAGATACTGCCTTGCCATTTCCTTCTCCAGCTCCTTTTGAAGAGGGGAGTACTTGGGGCAGTTAGGTGGTGAAGTGGCTAGAGCTCCTACCTTGGAGTTAGGAGGACCTGAGTTCAAATCCAACCTCAGATACTTGACACATACTTGCTGTATGACCCTGGGCAAGTCACTTAATCCCATTGCCTAGCAATAAACAAAAAAAGATGGGGGAACTGAGGCAAACAGGGTGAAGTGACTTGCCCAGGGTTACACAGCTAGGAAGTGTCTGAGGCCAGATTTAAATTCAGGAAGTTGAATCTTCTTAACTCCAGTTGTATCCACTCTTCCACCTAGGTGCCCCACAAGCTTTGTCCTTATCCCAAATAGAACATAGATGGGACCTCCTTACTCCTTTCTACGGTCCCAATTCCTCATTTTTACAAATGAGGAAACTGAGGCCCAAAAAGGAATCCAAGCCCACTTTCTTCTCTTTCTACAATCTCAGTGCCTTTTTTTAATACTACACTGCTTCAATTATTAGAGATAAAGAAAAAAGATTCTTGTATATGTTAGCCCCACCCAGCACAAACTGATCACTTGAAATCTTATCATGCAGATTGACTCAGTTTTTGATAATCAACATCTTCTCTGGTGCACCCTTGGCCTCTCCCCTTGGATTAAAGGGCTGGAGGGCAGCATTCTAAACTCCTCCCCAAGCCTTCCTCTATAGAGGGCTCTGAACTTTCAGAATACTCCAGGTAACTCTCCACTGTCCATCGGCAAGCTCTACTTGGTTTGGACTCTATAGAACATCCTGATCTCTGGTGCCCCCTCCACCTTTCCAGCTTCCATTTGTGCACTGTCTTTCTCCATTCTATTATAAGCTCTGCAACGGAAAGCACTGTTTTTAATAATGATCATTACTATAGCTAACATTTATATAGTACTTACTATGTGCCAGGCACTGTGCTAAAAATATTTTATCATTTGATCCTCAAAACAACCCTGGGCAGAAGGTGTTATTATTATCCCCATTTTATAGTCAAGGAAACTGAGGCAAACAGGTTAAGTGACTTGCCCTGGGTCACACAGCTAGCATTTGAGGTGGGATTTGAACTCAGATCTTCCGACCTCAGGCCTAGCACTCTATCTGCTGTTGTTCATCCTTCATTTTTGAAGAGGACATCATGTCTTGATTTGTGGGTGAATTGGATTTAAATGAGGCAGAGTTGCAAAAAGTCTTCAGCTTCACTGTCTCTTCCAGAATCATCAAAGCCCAGTGGCAGGACAAAAGTCAAGATGACCGGTAATGGCCCAGGAGGCAGTGGATGACCTTGGTGTCTTCAGTGTCTGATGACAAAGCTCTAAGCATTCCACAGCGTCTGCTTCAGCTGTCTTCACGGTGGCCATCGGAACAAACTGTTCTCATTTGCGCATTCTGTCGGGAACAACCTTCACATGCTTGGGGTAGCTGAACTCACTGAAGTGTTTGAGGCCCACTGGTTTGAGGCCCTCAACTTGGTCAGTTGTCTGCTTCGAAGATTCTACCAGGGTGTGGCCGTTACACATGCTTCAGCTTCTTGGAGCCACAGGTAAGAGTTGAATGACAGGTGGACACCAAAGGTGAATGAGGGAGCCCAGAAAAGGGCTTGGCAAGCCCTCACACCAGAGGTACTGGTCCTCCTTGAACACCCCACACACACCATCTAACTGCTGTACAACCTAGCTATAGCACATCATTTGTATCCCAGCACTTAGCACAATGCCTGACTAGAGCAAGCACTCAATAAACTGAACTGAATTACCAGATAATGTTTTTTGGAGACTTGGTCCTTTAAATACAAATGAAAAACAAAATTTCAGTCCTCCAATGCTAGGGTTAATGCAATTGGTGGTGTTCGAAGGCATCCAAAACCACAATGTGGTGGAAGGACATATAGCCATGATTCAGGTAACCTGGATATGAATCTTGTCTCTACCACTTATTAGCCACGTGACTTTGGGTATCTCACATAACCTCTCTAAGTCTCAGTTTCCATAACTGTAAAATGAGGTTACTAACACCTGTCTTGCCTAACTCACAGGGTTGTTGTGAAAATCAAATCTGATCATATCACATCAGGACACCTGGGTCCTAACTTTGTCACTTACAAGTTGTGTGAGCTTGGGAAAGTCACTTAATTTCTCTAGACCTCAGTGGCATCATTTGTAAAATGAGGCAGTTGGGCTAAAAGTTCCCTTTCAGCTCTAACACTGTGTAATTCTCTGATTCTGCTCAAAAGTGATTTTAAAAACTGTGAAACACTCTACAAATGCAATGTATTATTAATAACATCATTTTGAATTTATATATTTTTGATTCTGAGGACTTAAAAGCATAAAGAATAAACTTCAGTCACAATAACAACATTGGTAACAATGAAAATATGTCCCATTTAGTGGTCATGGTAAATGTTTGATAATAATATATTCTGTAATGACTTTTCTAAATAATTTCCCTTTCAGAGAATAGTGATATAATATAATAATGAATTTTATTTTTGTAGTGCTTTAAGATTTGTAAAGCGCTTTATAAGTATTATCTCATTTTTCCCCCTCACAACAACTATGAGGTAGATGTTATTATTATACCCTTTTTGCAGAGGAGGAATCTGAGCAAAGGTCAGACTTAAACCAGTGTCACACAGCTAGTAAATGTCCGAAGCAAGGTTTGAACACATCTTCCTGACTTTGAGGCAGTTAGGGGGTACCGTGGATAGAGTGTCAGGACTGGAGTCAGGAAGACTCATCTTCCCGAGTTAAAAATCTAGCCTCAGACACTCACTAGCTATCTGGTGCTGGACAAATCACTTAATCCTGTTTGCCTCAGTTTCCTCATTTGTAAAATGAGCTGGAGAAGGAAATGGCAAACCACTCCAAGATCTTTACCAAGAAAACCCCAAATGGAGTCACCAAGAGTCAGACATGACTGAAAAACAACTGAACAACACAAGGCTTGTGATTTCACTGGTATTGCTGAGGAAATGCTCTCTGCTAATGCAATCTACAGCATAAGTATTAAATTCTCCAGGTTTGCATAACCAGTATGTTACTGGGACAAGACCTGAATCCAGATAATCATGGTTCCAAGGTTATTAACCTTTACATGATGCCATGCTGGGTTTTTTGCTTGGTATGAGGAGAGAAATACATTTTAAACTCACAGATTCCAATTCCTCTTCCCCAAATGTCCTCTTTCTGAAGGTGAGGATCAAACATGTGCTAGTTAAACACTGTTTATTGACTTCACTCTTAATTGACACTGAGAGGTAGCTGAGTGTATTGGATGGAAGACCAATCTTGAAGTCAGGAAAATTTGGTTTCTGTCTCTGACATTTATTAGCTGGGTGACCATGATCAACTCAGGAAGAACTGGGTTTCAGGGCTTCTATGCTGACTAGATGAGAGACAATTTCCCCAGGCAACTCTGTAAAACTGGGAATTATAAAGAACTTACCAACCTAAGTCCAGGAAAGGAAGTTTCTATGCAAGGAGTTCCACCCCTCCCCCTTCCCACTTAAATCACAGATCTAAACTGATTTTTTTTTTAAACTGAACATTAGGATAATATGAGTTAAAACTCAGTTGTAAGCTGTGTATGTAGATCGAGGAGAGTAAACTAGAACCTCTCAGGTTCCCTTTAGCTCTAAATCTATATTATTTTATGACCTTAGTCCTAGGTCAGCTAATAATTTGCCTCGTGACCTTGGGGAAGTTCCCTAGGTCCATAGTAAGTGCTTCCCCGCCCCCGCACCAGACATTCATTCATTCATTCATTCATTCATTCACTTGTAAAATAAGAGAGCTGGGCTCCTGCAGTCCGGAGATTCCCGGGTACTACTATAGTGTTTTTTAAATCGGTATGGGTGTAGGGGGAAGTGTTTTTACCCGGTGGGGAGAGGGAATTACCCGATCCTCAGGAAAATCAAGTTTACTGTAACTTGACTAAACAAACAGCAACCTAATCTAGTTCTTCCATTTTTCGCGGAGGGAGAGTGGGAGCAGGAGGGAGGGGGGTAGAGATGGGGTCCCCTTTTTCTCGCTCTCTTCCCTAGAGCACACATTGTCTTTCCTTCTTGGGCAGGCCCCTCTTTTCTCGTCTGGGGCAAGGACTAAAGAATGATTTCATTGCTCTCCCTCCGGGCTGCCAGGCAGGAAACGCTCTCAGCGCTCGGATAAGCCTGCGTTTGGAAAGGGGGAAAAAAAAAGAAAGGAAAAGGAAAAGAGAAAAAAAAAAAGGAACAAAGCCAGAAAACTTGACCAGAGGCGCTCGCTCGGAGCCCAGCAGGATTACTACAGGTCTCCAGTTTCCTAGAAACATGGATCCGACCCCCACATAGCTGGGCTTGTGGGCGGTGTTTTTAAATATATGCTAATCCAGCTGACAGGCGGTGCAGCCGGGCTGGCTCTCCCCTAGTCGTCCCTGACAGCCAGCCGGGAGGGAGGCGAAGCTCGCGGAGACGGCGGCTCCGACGTGCGCGGCCTTGGCTTGGCCGAGGCGCTACCTCCGTCCATGCCGGCCACTGCCTCTGTCGTCCGGCCCTAGGGGAGCCATGCGCCTCTGAGAATGGAGATCAAGGACTCCGGCAGCGTGGTGCTGACAGCCTACCACTCTTACGCGCCGTCCAGGCTGCCCAGGATCGAGGCGAGCTTCGCGCCGGAGCTCGGGGCCGCCTCGTCGCCGCCGGGCCACTCCGTCAGCAGCAGGTAAAGCGCCCGCCAGGCCGGGCTCGGAAGCCGGGCTGGGCGCGCGGTGCTTTCGGTTTGGAGCCGGCGCTCCAAATGATCCATTGGCAGCTGATTAGGTCGGCTGCCCCGTCCGTCACCGTATCGTGCCTGGATTGTGGTTGCACATTCTTCCACCCGCCTGCGTGATGGGAACTTGGTTAGACAGCTCTGCCTGAGAGTGTGGGTGGTGTGTAGCCTGACCCCTTAGTCAAGACTTGTGCAATGTGAAAATGGCTCTGAGGTTGTTATCTCGTCTGTAAGGTCCAGCAGCTGTCTGGTCATAATAGCCAGATTCTGCCATATGGGCTGTCAGAAACAACATCCATGTTTCCAAAGCAAGCTCTGGGGAGAGGGCTTATTAACGCAGCATGTGGCTTTGTGGAATGCATAATAGATGTGTGCGTGTGTGTGTGCGCGCGCGCGTGTGCGTGGTGTGTATGTGTGTGTGGTGTGTGCGCGTGTATGTGTGTGCATGTGTATGTGCGTGTGTGCATGTGTGTGGTGTGTGCGTGTGCATGTGTATGTGTGTGCGTGCGTGTTTGTGCGCGCGCACTCGCGTCTTGGTAAGAAATGAATATTGGAACTGGAAATTGATTAGCAGCTGGCTGCCCCCACATCTGGCTTGCAGAGAGCCAAAGTCGTCCATCAGAAGAACGAACACCATTTGTTTTAAGACACAACCTTTCCTGAAAACAAAACAAAACAAAAAAAGTTTAAATGCTAGCTCATTACAAATTTGGGGGGGGAAATCATTATTCAACATTTTCAGGAAACTTTTGGGAGAACTCTCTTTGGTAACTTACAGCACATACAAAAAAAAAGTGGAGAAAGTCTTTAAAAATTAAATCCCAGTAGAAATGTTGCCCCTCTTCCCCCCCCCCTCCCCCCCCTTTCGTCGCTTTCCACCGCCCCCCCCCCCCCGATTTCCCCGTCCTCCCCAGATTCCATGTAGTGAATTCATTTGGTCTTATAACGCGAGTGAGGCTGGGGAGCTAGTATGTTGCTCTTAGATTCACTTTTTGCTGGGAGATTTTTCCCAGATTCCATGCAGTGAATTAAGTTGGTCGCGTGTTATGTTGCTCCTATAATCACTTTTTGCAGGGCAAATGGAAATGTTCTTAATGCCTTTTGTTTTGAAAGGGGACGACCACGGGGAACATATCTCTAAGTGTCCTTTGGAGGGAGTAAAGCTGGGATCTGTCTTAAACGATTGTTTCATGTTTCAACTTTTTCTTCCTTTAAGAGGGCAGTGACGCCTCCATTTACCAAATCAAAGGAGGGACACTTAGGAAGGTGCGGCTAACTGGTAAAAGTCTGACATTGATGAGGAAGGGGAAAAGTGTTTATGGAGGATGACACTTGGATAAATGGGGGGTGGGGTGGGGAAGATTCACTAGTGAATGCTTTTGCTTAGGTGTAGGCAGTAATTTAGGCTATGTTTTCCTGAAGAAAGATAACAATCTTTAATTGTCTTCTTCCTATCACTTGAACGTCTCTTGAGTTATGTGACTATGATTACCTCTGCTTCCTAATTTAATTGACTCTTGAGGGTTTCAGGCCATTATATCCTTTTATTTGAAGGAGTTAACTTTTGGCCTACACTCATAAGAATGCCTACAAGAGAACCCTAGTGACTTATGGTGAACAAAGAAAATATTATTTCTTCCCCAAGAGCTAGCCCAGTGAAATATTTTTTTTAATCTATGGAAATGAGAAAGTGACATTTTACTTTCATTTCCCCCCTCAGCAAATTATTTTAAAGTCAGCTTGATGATGCAAGTTGATAGACCTTCATTTCATGAGTCTTCAGAGCATGCTCCATGCTCCACAAGGCTAGTGATAATTACCCAGCTTATGAGGCACCCAAGTAGAAAAGATGTTAGTGATGTGAGAAGGCACAGCATACTTTGGAAGCCTGACGCCTTAGTCAAGACTTGTGCAATGTGAAAATGGCTCTGAGGTTGTTATCTCGTCTGTAAGGTCCAGCAGCTGTCTGGTCATAATAGCCAGATTCTGCCATATGGGCTGTCAGAAACAACATCCATGTTTCCAAAGCAGGCTCTGGGGAGAGGGCTTATTAACGCAGCGTGTGGCTTTGTGGAATGCATAATAGATGTATGCTAGCATACAGTACAGTTGTCAATTTATTCTTGATTGTTCTAAATCCCAAGCCTGTGGTATGCCTCTCCACTCCCCACAAGAGTCTTTTGTTGCTGTCAGCTTTCTGAGACATGGATTTGGGCCTTTATATGCCCTTCTGAATTATATTCCCAGTCGGTGATTCATTGGTTTCCAACAACTCCAACCAAAGAGAGAAGGCCCTGTATTTACTTAGCCAGAGGCCATCATTAATCCTGTGTCTGATAACAGAAAATAATCGGGCCTAAGTTATTAACCTTTGACTTACTAACTGCTGATCAATATACTCCTTCAGGGCAAGCTTAGGATCTTTGTGTGTTAGTTGTAAAGAGAACTCTCTCCGCTCTTTTCATCTAATTGCTTGCCTTTTCTAAGGCCACAGTCACTGTGAGCCTTCTGAGCATCAAGTGGGATCCCCTGACTTTGCAAGAATCATCCTTCTCTAGCTCTGCCTAACATATCCATTTCAAAGAAATCTATTCCTCTTCAGGTCTTCCATTTACCCGCTGCTATCTGCCAAATTTATGGAGGGCCCAAGAGAAAAAGTTGGGTTAAAACAACAACAAAAAGCCCCATTAAAAATCCAATGAACATATCACAACATATCTTGGCATCGGTTAAAATGAAGTATAGAATATTCATGGAACTCAATGAATGAAACTTTTAGAGAAACCTCCATACAATTACACACTTTCAGCTGCCCTTAGTAAGAGATAGGGGTACCCCCAAAATGCTAAATTAGGACTGACAGTAAATCACTCCAAAGTTAAGATGAATTTAAATGAACTTTAGTATGGACTGTCATCAAACTGTGGGTTTGGTTTAGATGACTTCTGAGATACTTTCCAGCTCTAGAACTATTCAGTCACCTAATACTGACATCCTTGGTCCACGTGAACAACTTCTGTTGAGACAAATGGAAGTTCTGCATGTTCTTTGGATTGTGGGGTCACAGTGTTGGAAGGGGGGGCAGGAAACAAGTGTTTATCAAGCACCTACTATGTGTCAGGTGTTGTTTGAAGTGCTTTACAAATATCATTTCATTCAATTCCCACAACAACCACGGGATGTTGGTGCTATTATTATCCCAACTTTACTGTTGAGGAAACTGAGGTTAAGTGACTTGGTCAGGGTCACACACAGCTTAAAAATGTTTTAGGCTGGATTTGAACTCACATCTTCTTGACTCCAGGCCTAGCTGCCATCTAGGAACCTCTGAGGTCATCTAAGTCCACCACCCTCATTTTACAGATGAGGGCACTAAAACCCAGGAAGATTAAGTCGTTCACCCCAGGTATTGGAAGAAGCCACTTGGTAGAGTAACAGCACTAAACTAGGAGACAGAAGACTTGGGTTCTAGTTTGCTGACACAGTGGAGTCAGGAAGACCTGGGTTCAAA
Organism: Vombatus ursinus; assembly: GCF_900497805.2. NCBI lineage: Eukaryota > Metazoa > Chordata > Mammalia > Diprotodontia > Vombatidae > Vombatus > Vombatus ursinus. Next base: position 42,097,567 of record NW_020954590.1, on the reverse strand, counting down.
TTCAGCCTCAGATACTCACTTTGTCTCTTTGGACAAGCCACTTAACCTCTGATTGCCTGATTTTCCTCAACTATAAAAATCGGTATAATAACAGCGTCTCTCTCTTATTGGTTGTTGTGAGGATTAAATGAGGTAATATTTGTAAAGCATCTCACACACAGCAGTCACTATATAAATTTTTATTTCCATCCCCTCTGCTCCCCCTTCCAGTTCTAGTGATTTCTCCACCCCTATGCCTCGACCCTGAGTAGAGAACTTTAATTCATTTAATGTCTCAGTTTCCTCATCTATAAGAGGGGATAATGTAAACAAGATTCTCTAGAATATCAGCTCCTTGAGGGCAGGAACTGCTTTTGCCTTTTGTCTTTGTAGTCCCATTACCAGGCTCCTGGCACTTGTATTTCTTTGTGTTGCTTTGTTCAGATGAGCTCAGTAAATGTTTTTCTGCTTTTTTACTTCTTCCTATTATTGTATGAGGTCATCTTCTGTGGGCCTTTGTAAGACAAATTTGCTTCCCTTTGGTTCCATGGGGTATCTTCTCCGTGTATTCAAGAATTATTTTTATTTGCAATACTCTATAGCATATAGTTTCAAATTTTTTGAGAAAGACACAGACTTTCTTCCTCATTGTCACAATCTAATCTAATTCATCCTGGACAGGAATTTGTTCTATAGTCATCTTCTCCATAAATGTGAGTTTTCTTCCTTATTCTCTTTTCATTTTGTTCAAAGCTGTAATTTTCCTGTGACTTCAGATAGTGGCTAAAATGACTTCACTTTGACCTGCCAATCTAAACTCAGTTTATGAGTACCAACATACATATTGATCTGCTTCATTAATTGAAGTAGGCTGTTAAGATAATTTTCATTGATCTTTTTTTTTTTTTTTTTGTGGAGCCAGAGGAAAACCTTTAAAATCAGGAAGTTGTTTCATACAGATTCAGTAATTTAAAATGAGAGTATTAAATAACTCTGGGCAAGTTTTCCCTTGGAAAAGGGGAACGGCATTTGTAGGTAAATAAGATTTGACCCAAACCAATTTCAAAGAAGAATTTCAATCTGAGATATTTCCCGTTTGACTCAACTAACTTAAGATAACAACAGTGAAGAAGCATTGTTTTACTATGCAAAATTCTTAGTTATTGGGTAGCTTAACTTTGTTCCCAATTAGCAAAAATAGTGTTTTATTCTGAACATTGCCCATTCATTTAGCTAATTTGACTCAAATAAAAGCAGTTGGTGTCCCATGTGTTCAATCCATTTAGAAGACAGGGTGGGATAACTGATTGTTACTAAGCAAACAGCATTTGGTAGGTGAAGGAAATGTCATTTCCAGTTTTACAGACACTTTGTATAAAAAAGGGATAGGAGAGAATGAAAAAGAGTGAATTTAGCTCCATTTAAAAAACAAAAAGAGTTGAGAAGAGACTTAAGCACTGGAGAAAGCTTCACACTAAATGGTCTCCCTGGTCTGGTTCTAACTTTCTGGGGAAGTACCATCACACACACACACACATACACACACACACACACATACACACACACACACACACACACACACGAAATAAATAAAAGTTCACCCCACCCACAAAATGAAAATTATCTGAAGATAACAAGCTATCTGAAGCCTTCAAGAATTTTCCAAGTTATATACAAATGATAGAAAGCATTTATTCTATGAAGGTGCAGTATAAACAGCTTGAAGTATTTCTGATGTTTATCTCATTATACCATAAACTTCCTGAGAAGGCAAAAATAGTAAAGAAAAAGAACCCACTCTTCCTTAAAAACAAGTATAAAAGCTGCCCAAGGTGATCATGGGAATTCAAAGGCTACTCTACTATTATTTGACTTTCCTATGAAGCACTGCATTCTAACTCATTTTAAAATCCATCTCAAAATCATTTTAAAACAGGTGTGGAGAGATTTAGTTGAAACAACCAGTTAGAATATGCATTTTTGATTTTAAAGAGAATATTACACATTTAGCCACTTCACTTTGTCAACTGGCACTCATCTAGGATGGAGTTTTATTATTTAGTTAAGACAACATTTATTTTTAACTATAAATTCTTGCTAAGTCAGGCATTTGCACAAGAGTGTGCATGTGTGCAGGCGGCTGTATGTACACACATGTACACATTCCAGGCAATAGCAGACACGTTTCTTCCTGTAGGCCTTAGAAATGCCCATGGAATGTCCTCTGGGATACTTACAAGGGAATATGAGGTATTTATAGACCATTCTTCATGTTATGCTTGAAACTAGAGTTAGCTTCTCTGGTTTCCTTTTACTGTGGTACTCCTGCTGATCTCCTTGGTACCTCCACATGTAGAGCTGATGGAAAACATCTGGCGCTGTCCCTTAGTGATCCTTCTATTTGGCTGGCTGCTTGATCCACTTTCAACTAGGTCATTTCCCTCTGATTACAGGATGGTTGGATTTGCCGACAAAAATGTAGGAAGCTAAGGATGCTATAGAGTCACCATAACAGGGATCCTGACTTCATCAGCAGCCATTTATGGCGTTCTTGCAGAAAAGGGTGTTTCTACCTCCAAATTCTCCCTTTTAAAAAAGTCATCTTAATACTCCCAGGTTTCAGTTTTCATTTAGCACACTGCCTTCCTCCCAACAAGTTTTGTTTTCTCTATCCAAATAAGTACTAGTTTTGCCACAGTGTACCAGAAAAGTCCTGATATTCCTAATGATGAGAACACCAGTGGAGAAATGGCGATGTCAGAGTTCATGAAAAGTCTAAGACCTGTATTTCCTGAGTTTTGAAGGAGCTATTTATTATTAGAGGTGGTGTTTTATTATAGTCTAAAAATAAAGATTGGTAGGGCAGTGTGGCACAGCTCGTTGAGAGCTGGCCTTGTCACTAGGAAGTCCTGGGTTCAAGTCCCATCTCTGAGTCATACTGGTTGTATGAAGCCAGGCAAGTCACTTAACCTCTGAGTTTGTTAGACCAGAGGTCAGGGACCCCCTGGGGGTCTCTGAGACCCTTTCAGTGGGTCCTCAAAGTCAAAATGTTTTATTATAATACTAAGATGATTTAATTTATAATATGATAAAATAACAGTTGATACAACCCACATTAACAAAAGCTCTTTGAAGGGCCCTCAATAATTTTTAAGAGTGTAAAGGGACCTGAGGCCAAAAAACATTTGAGAACATTCCTCTAAGCACTCTCTAAAACCATGAATCGCAGAGAAAATGCTTACCTGCTTTGGCAGTTGGAGTCTTCAAAAATGTTTAGACACTTGTCATAGAGCATTCAGGTTATGTCTTTTTAATGCACTTTTATCTATCAGATTGCTCTTTCTTTGTTTCCTTTCTTTGTCCTTCTTCCGTGTTACATTCATTAACTGTGGGATTTCCCCCAAGGAAGTGTCCTTCGACTTTTGTTTTCATTCTCATCCATCTTACTTGGGTGATCTCAGCTCCTGTTGTTGTTATTCAGTCGTTTTCAGTCGTGTCTGGCTCTAAAGGACTCCATTTGGGGTTTTCTCAGGAAAGATACTGGAGTGGTTTGCCATTTCCTTCTCTAGCTCATTTTGCAGATGAGGAAACTGAGGGAAACAGAGTTAAATGACTTGCCCAGGGTCACACAGATAGTGTCTGAGGCTAGATTTGAATTCAGGAAGATGGGTCTCCTGACTCCAGGCCTGGCAGTCTATCTACTGCACCATCTAGCTTGCCCTATGTGATTGCCTTATGTTTCTATGGGTTTGATTATTATCTCAGTGCAGATGATATAGCATATCCAGCCCTAGTCTGTCTCCTGAGCTCCAGTCAGTGCATCACTCAACTGCCTTTTGGACATCTCAAGCTGATGCCTCGTAGGCATCTCAAACTCAGCATGTCCAAAACAGGCATCATTATATTTCCCTACCAAGCCCTCTTTTTTTTTCCCCCAAATTTCCTTAAGAGAACACTACCATCCTCCCATTCACCCATGTTTGAAACCTTGGTGTCAGTCTTGACTCTTCATTAACCCCACCTACCTAACTGGTTGCTAAATTGCACTGTTGTGTTTCTAAATCGACCAACATCTCTAGCATAGGTCTCCCATTTTCTATCAAGATCCTTCTCACCTCTCACCAGGACTATTGCAATAGCCTCCCAACTGATCTTCCTGTTTCAAGTGTTTTCCCACTGGAATCCATCCTCCACTCAGGTGCCAAAGTGGTTTTCCCAAAGACCAGTTATGACCACGTCACCACCCCCCACCAATAAACTGCATTGACTCTCAGTTACACCCAGGATCATTGATAAAACTCCTCTATTTGAGGTTCACCACAACCTGTCCCTTCCTGCCTTTCCAGTCTTCTTCCCTCCGTGCAAGCTATAATACACCTACACTGGCATCCTTACTGTGTTCCTCACGTACGACACCCTATCTGCCATCTATGCCTTTGCGATGCTTGTCTCCATTCCCATCCCCCCTCATCCTACCTTTGGGAACCCCTTGTTTACTTCAGTCAATACTCAGATGGAATTTTACTTGTGCAAGGAGACCTTTCCTGGTCCTTCCAGACACTACTGCCTTCCTCGGATATTATCGTTCATCTACTCTCTCTATTTCTCTTATGCACCTAATTGTTTATATGTTGTCTTCTTTGTTAGAATATGAGCTACTTGAGGGCAGAGGTTGTTTTTGCCTATCCTTAGCACTTAGCATTGTATGCAGACATTAATTTTTTTTCTGAAAATGCAAGAATGAGATTCTAATTTCAAATGAAACTTCAGTTTTATTATGGTGATTAAATTGCATCCTCTCTGATCGATACTCTCTGGTTGGCATTAATCTTCCTCACAACTTGCTCTCATCCTACTTTCCTGGCCTTATTACCCATTAATTCCTTTAATTGCACTCTAGTGTCCCAGGAAACTGGACTTTCTTTCTGATCTTTACACAAAATACTCCCTCTCCCATTTCCAGGCTTGTCTTCCATGTCTTCCATGGCTAGAATACATTTCTTCCTCCTCACTTCTGCCCTTTGGAATCACTGGTTTTCTTCAGTACTCAGTCCAAGCACCAGTATCTGCATGAAGCCTTTTTCTTGATCACCTTAGCTGCTAGTGGTGACTTTCCTCCACGTTCTCCCCTCCTTCCCTCATCTTGTGTCTGCTTTGTGTTTTGTAGATGCATCTCTTTGCCTGTTACCTCCTATTAGAATGTAAGGTCCTAGAACAGGGACCATTTCTCTTTTGCCTTTGTATACCCTCCCTCCCTCCATTCCTGTCTCCAGGTACACACTTAATAAATACTTGTTGATCATTCAACTAACTGATCAGTGAAAAGCAGTATTTTTTTTTCCTTACTAGTTTTCCTGAAATTCTTTTTGGAATATTCCTATTTCCCCCCCCCCCCCCCCCCGAACTTTGAGATAAACTATCTACTTTGTATGCAGTAAAAATTATCACTTCCCTCACATGAAACCAATTCCTTTGTGAGGCCCTACACATCTGGGACAATTTTTTAATACTAATTTTCTAATTCTGCCTTCTCCAGGAGTTTTGGAACCTGGGGAAATTTTTTTTTGGTGGTAGTGATGGGGGAGTGAAGGCAAGAGGAAAGGTCAAGGGAATTGAGGAATTGGAAAGCCTTGTTACCTTAATCACATTCTATTTTTGTCCATTAGAGTATAAGCTTCATGAAGGCAAGTGCTGAAGGCATGAAGGCAAGATTGATAGTATGCAATGATGATCTCAGATGCTAAATAAGGAGGGAGACTATCTGTACACTTAATGGAACAGATCACAATTGTTTTTGAGTACTTATGTCTGCTTTTTGTAGTTTTCCTATCATTTTTTACTTCTTGCAGAGTTTAATTCGGTAGCAACCTGCTTCTCTGAATTTGTTTGAAAGATTATCGATTTAGATTTGGAAAGTCCAACCTTCTCATTCTTCACATAAGAAAACCCAGAGAGACAAAGTCATTTGCCCAAGGTCAAACAGTAGCAAAATCAATATTTGAATTCAGATTCTTGGACTCCAATGTTGTTTTCACCTATTTTGCTGAAATTACAGGTTTTGTGTTGAATTTTTTTTTTATTTTACTAGGTTGCAATGAAAAAGTAAGGATAATACTTTATTATTCTTACAACCAATCCTTAATTGTTTTGGACCTAATTATCTTTTTATGAATTAATGAGACTTATTGGTAGTTTTCTTTCTAGTCCCCTTTGTTTGCCTTTTCTGCATTTTGCTGTTATTGAATACATCTGCTATTAGCTAATCAGGGTAAAGTTTTTATGTCTTATAACATAAAAGTAAGTGGATTGTGTTGAAGCTGAAAGTCATCTACATGGGGGGGGATTGAAAGTCATATAACTGAATTTAAGTTATGGGTAAAATAATAGTAAATTGACTGAATAAAGACTGGAGGAGCCCTCCTGTAAGTAATTAATAATAATAACAATAATAGCATTTATATAGCACCTTAAGGGTTTGCAAAGTGCTTTACAAATATCTCATTTTGTCATAACAACAACAGCAGCAAGAGGTAGGTACTATTGTTATGCCCATTTTACAGATGAGGAAACTGAGGTGGACAGAGGTTAAGTGACTTGTATGGGATTACACAGCCAGGAAGTGACTGAGGCCAGATTTTGAATTCAGATCTTCCTGATTCGAGGTCCAGCACTCTTCACTGTGCCACCTAGCTGCCATTTTTCACAGACCTAATTTGCCCATCTCTTGCTGGAACATGGTTCTTTCTTTCTTTTTTTTTTTTTTTAGGCAGTTGGGGTTAAGTGACTTGCCCAGGGTCACACAGCTACTAAGTGTCAACTGTTTGGTCTGAGGCTGGATTTGAACTCAGGTCCTCCTGACTCCAGGGCAGGTGCTCTATCCACTGCGTCACCTAGCTGCCTCCACATGGTTCTTTCTTATTTGTTTTCTGCTTTTTTTATTGGATTCGGGATAGCTGAAGTTAGTGACTCCTCTACACAGGTATTGTTGCTATAATATCTTTTTGTAAATGTGTAATATAGATATGTGCATATTTCATTTTTCCCAATCTTTGAAAGATGTACAAAAATATGAATTAACAATTTCTTTGTATTTGAGGTAAATGAAAATTGATTGAGTAAGATTGGATTCTAATTGCTAGGGTTATGAGAAGTGATGGGGCATCCCTTAGAGAACCAGCTGGAGCATCTCATGATGTCCATCAGTAACATGTAAGCTAATTAGGGTCTCTACAGGATATTCTAACCAAGGCCTCTTGTCTAGACAGATTATGCCTGCACACATGGAGGATGAGATCTAACAGTGAGAGTTGATCAACAATTTGACAGAAATGTATTATTCCCAAGGGGCATTGAGCTAGGTGCTAGGAAAGTACAAAATTCAGATTAGGTCCAGTCCTCTCCCTCATGGAATTGACAGTAGAATGCGAGAAAGGTGATATATGCAATCTTTAAGACAGTTCAGTGTCAGGCACTGTGCTAAGCACTGGGGAGAAAGAGAAGGGCAAAAGACAGTCCGTGTTCTCGAGGAGCTCACAGTCTAAAGTGGGGAAAGACAAAATTCAAACAACTATGTACAAAGAAGCTGTATGTAAAACAAACTGGAAATACCAAATCCAAACAAAGCAGTTGAACAAACATTTATGAAGAGTTTGCCATGCACTGAGCACCGTACTCTGGGATAAGGGGACGTAAAAAGTTTAGGTAAGTCATGATCCCTGCCCACATGGAGCTTCCTCTTATAAAGGGGGGAAATGACAAATAACTCTAGCATGAAATGAAAGTGCAAATATTAAAAAGCAAATGATCTCGTGAAGATGGAATGGGGAAAAGGGAACAAACAGATTTATTAGGAATCAGAGAAGGCTTCATGGAGGAAGTAGTGCCCAAGCTGGGTTTTAAAAGATAGGTAAGAATTCAACAGGGTGAGAGGTGGGGTGGGGGTGGGAGAGAGAAGGGTGTTCTAGGAATAGAGAACAGGAGATGGTAAAGTCCGGAAGAGGGGATAGCAAGTAGTTCAATTTGACTGGAGTGTGGAATATGTGGAAGCAAATAATTTGAGATGAGACTAGAAAGACAGAGTGGTATAGACTGTAGAAGGTTTTTAATGACCTTTTAGCTTGGTGAGCATTAGGGACCTTCTGCAGTGTCTGGAATGGCCTAAGGCAGATATATCTGTATGAACAATAGATTGGAGGGAGAAAAGACTGAAGGCAGGAATTACAAATAAGAGACTGTTGCAGGTAAGCTGTGTCAGAGATAAACAAATTCTGCAATTAACTAATAATTGCATAGAATTGTACCAATAACTGAATGTTGGCACTGATCACTTTTCATGCATACAAGGGAGCTAGCACCATCTGCACACCTCTGTGAAAATCCTGTGACCGATCTATGATCTTGTGTTAAATTTTTGGGAAGAAGAGTCACAGAGTTCAAAGGGACTCAGAGACCGTCTCTTCCTACTTGTACCAAAGCAGGAACTGTGTCCTCTCTCCCCCTACTCAACGTGTCCAACAAATAGTCATCCAACCTTCGTTTGAATATCTCGATTACTTCAGAAAGCATTCCATTCCATTTTTGCACAGCTGTAAGATGTTTTTCTTTACCTTGAGCCTAAATTTGCTTCTCTGCACATTCCATACATTGCTACTGATTCTGACCTCTGTAGCCAAATAGAACAGGGTGAATCCCTCTTGCACATACCAGACTGTCAAATACTTGAAGCACTACTAAATACAGAAGGGAACCAGGTGGGCAATGGATAGAGAGCTGGACCCGGAGTCAAGAAGACTTGAGTTCAAATCCTACCTGCAAAGACTCACTGCCTGTGTGACCCTGGGCAAGTCACTTAATTTAGGTCTGCCTCAGATTCCCCATCTATAAAATGAAGATAATAATAGTGTCTGGGATTGTTGGTGAGGATAAAATGAGATAATATTGGTAAATATTGGTAAAGTGCTTTGCAAATTTCAAAAACTCAAAACCTCATGCTGTATTCTGATTTTGTTTCTACCAAATCTTTTCCAGGCTAGGTTTCCCAAGTTCTTTCAATTCAAAAAACATTTACAAAGCAAATTATGTATAAGGCACTGAGCTAGTTTTGAGGGATACAAAAATGATGAGACCATTCCTTTCCTCAAAAAGTTTGCATTACTGGAAGATAAAACAGATGAGGAAATGCAAAGGAGGGAGAGTACATTAACAACTGGGTGTATCCAGAAAACCTTGTCTTAGGAGGTAGCTGAGTAATTAACAGGTAAAGGTGAGAAGGGAAGGTGTTCCAGGCTTTCGGAACAGTCTGTACAAAGGAGATGGAATGTTTGGTTTGAGAAAAGGTTGGTAGACCAGTTTTGGTTGGAACATGTATATGTATTATCTGGAAAGGTAGGAGAAGCCAGATTATGGAGGGCTTTAAATGACAGACTGAGGAGATTGTATTTTATCCAAGGCACGACAGGGAGCCCCTGAAGATTTCTGAACCAACATGGTTCGACTTGTGTTTTAGGAACATTCGTTTGCCATCTGCATGAAGGATGGATGGATTGAGGATGAGAGAAATGGTAAACAGGGAGAACAGTTAAGAGGCTATTGCAATAGAGGTGATGAGATTCTGTTGTAGAGTTAATGGATGTGTGAATGGGGAAAAAATGATCAGTTCTTTTGTAAGATATGGTCCCTAATCCTTGAGCCAGCTTCCTGCCTATCTTCCTTATGAAGCATAATTCATTTATGAGAAGCCCAAAACGCATCATCATTCCATATAATCACATTTTAATGTAATTACCAGGGATTTGAGGGGGTGGGAGTGTGAGTAAGACTAGTCAGAAATGAAAAGTTTCTGCATGAATTCTGAATCTTTCTTTTCCTTCCTTCCTTCCTTCCTTCCTTCCTTCCTTCCTTCCTTCCTTCCTTTCTTTCTTTCTTTCTTTCTTCCTTCCTTCCTTCCTTCCTTCCTTCCTTCCTTCCTTCCTTCCTTCCTTCCTTATTGTGGTTAAGTGACTTGCCCAGGGTCACACAGCTAGTAAGAGTCTGAGGCTGGATTTGAACTCAAATCCTCCTAATTTCAGGTCCAGTGCTCCATCCACTGTGTTACCTAGCTGCCCCCTGAGACTATAATTCAATTTATATTAAAGCCTTTAAATTTTACCCTCTCTTCTTTAAAAAAAATTAATTAATTTATTTTTAGTTTTCAGCATTCACTTGTATAAGATTTTGATTCTAAATACCCTCCCCTCTTTAAACCCATCCCTAATTTTCTCACCTCTCAACCTGTCTCCCCTCCAAAAAAAGAATTGCATTGTAGCTCAAGCTGACAATAGATGATGGCCGTTGTTATCAAATCTACATTTCTAGGATAAAAAGAAGAAGATGCCCTAGTGAAAGAGACAGAAAAGGAGTGGTCAGAGAGGTAGGACCAAGTCTATGCCATATAACCTTTTGAAAATTGCCTGAAAACTACTATATAATGGTTTGCATAATTCTCACTGCCGTGTGATATGTCTTTAGTTGTTGTCTAAAACTGTTGCTTAAATAAATTCTCAGGAATTTAACTTAATTAATGTGTTTATGTATTGTCTCCCCACCTAGATCCTAAGCTCTTTGTGGGTAAGGATTCTATCTTATACTCAAATGAGATAGTATTTGTAAAAACATAATAATAATTATAATAAAGCACAATAAAGTAATATTTGTAAAAAACACAGTGCCAGGCACATAGTAGGCACTAAATAAATGCTTATTCCTTTTCCCTTCTTCCTAGATGGTGTATCTCCCTGCTACACCCGTCATAGAGCCTTGAGCTTAATAGCTTCTGAATTACTGTTTGTTGGTTTGAGTTTGTGCTATTTATTAATGGCCATTTCTCTGTCCTGTGATCAAGGGACAGATGCAAATGACTTATTCAGGGATTCTTGGGATCACTTGGAGGATAAAAAAAGTCCCATTAGGGCATTTTTAAGATTCAATAGCCAATTAGTCAGTTTCATCTCTTATTTACCCAAGTGGTAGTAGTATGTGAAAATAGAGATGTGCCAAAAGAGACATTCAAATTAGCCACATAATAGATTCAGGGAACTAGTAACAAGGATATCTTCCTCTCAGTTGGAGACAATGTTTTTAGTCCCTTGGCTCATGTCCTTCATAACTTGTTCTTGGACTTGATTATCTTATGTTAATTGCTTGTTCTCTGGACTAATAAGCAAAATAATGCTGTATTACAGATTATCCTTCATGGATTTAACAATGTTATTCAGTGACTCCTTTTAATGTGATTTATAGTTAGAACTTCTTTTGGGCGGGAGATGTGAATGCATGAAATTCTACTTTGAAGTAAATTCATGGTGCCGTCTCTCCTCCCTCTTTTAAGTATAGTCCTGACTGGAAAAAGGCCTAGAAGATTAGCCAGAATCATCTCTAGTTTGGAGGATTCCCAAAAGGGAAGATGAGGCCTAAGTCTTGTCCAAGAATTTGGGTCCAATCTGTGGCACTCTTGGGGATTTGATGAGGTCAGAGTCTTGTACTATAATTTGATCTCCATGAATTTCATTAATGAAAGTACTTCTCCTCCCCCCATTGCCAATCATGGCCTTAGCAGACCATCCTTGTAAGGTATTATGGAGAAAAAAAAAATCATCACTTTGTGGTTAATCTGGTAATTTTTTTTTGACTTAGGTAGAATAGCCTTGGGACAAAAGATAGTCACATCCTAGACTCATACTCAGTGTAGTTTTGTAGGATCTCCTTAAACTTATGCTCCATTGATATAATGTCCAAAGAGTAAAAGGTTTCCTCCTTAACTAGAATTTTATTTGTATCTAGGATAGACTTCACAAAATGCTTCTGGAGGAAGTTTCACAAAAGCAAGCAACTTAACAAGCACCTCCTTCCGCCAAACCTTTTTTTTGAAAACAAATTCAGTTGGTGGAGGGGGGAGACAGGGCAGAGATCCCAGACGTGATGAGGCCCAGCATGCTGTGGGGAAGGTGCTCACTTAGAACACAGGTCAAGGAAAGAAAGAAGGAAGAAAGGAATAAAGGAAAGAAGGAATGAAGGAAGGAATGAAAAAGTATTTATTAAATGTTTACTATATGTCAGGCACTGGGGATATCAGTAGAAAAAGCAAGTCAGTCCCAGCCCTCGCAGGCTCACCCTCCAATTGAGGGAGACAATACTTAAAGAAAGTTCAGCTTCAAGGAAGATGGAAAGTCTTGGAAGTTCTGAGGGAATAGCTGCTGGGAGGCAAGGCCCAGGGGTCCTTAGGTTACATAAGTAGGTCATCTGAGAGTGCTGGGGGACTGTCCAGCTTGGAGACAAGGCAGATGGTAAAGCATGGAGGACACTGGGAAGCAGTGGCAGGACAGATGGTAAGGCCTGGTGGTTCTCCTCCAGGGATAGGATAGAGTTGTCGACCCCCATCTCATCCAAGCCTATGAACAGTCAAACGACTCTGAAGGGAGAAGGCAAGGGGGAGGTGGGGTTGGGTAGGATGTGGTAGTGAGTGGGAGTGAGTCTTCCCATTTCCCCCTCTAATCCATCCATCCCAGGTAGTTTCTGGGACTTCCTGAGGCTGGAGGAGGCGTGGGAGGAACAAGGGGGAGGAGGGAAAGGATCCTTCACCTGGCAGACCTGGATTGGTCCTGAGACCATCAGGGTTTGGGAAGGGAAAGAGGAAGACAAAGGCGGAAGGGCCTCTGGGGTATTGAGTGGTCTTCCTTTGCTACCCCGATGTCCCCAGTAGGTTCTGGAAAGGAAATTAGCTATGTGGTAGCTTCCTATTTTAACTGTTTTTGCTACCTAGATGCTATATTGGTTCTGTGCCACTGAAAGAATTTTAGAATTAGCATTTTCACAGAATTTTCGAGTTGGAAGAGACCTCAGCGGCCCTCTAGTCCAACCTATACCCAAAAGGAATTCCTGTTAAACATACCCATCCTGTGGTTATCCAGCTGGTACCTGAAGGCCTCCACTGAAGGCTGCTCATTCCCCTTTTGGAAGCTCTGAACATTAGGAAGTTTGTCTTGACTTCAAGCCTAAATTTGCCTTGTTGCAACTTCTACCCTAGAGCACAAAGTGCTCAGCACCCTTAAGCAGAGTCCTGGTTATCCTGTCACAGTTGTAGCTTTGGGTGTCACTTCCATACCATTTCAGGTAGGCCCTCATCTACTATATGTGCTTGGACTCATCCTGATCTCTCAGAGGATCTCACCCACGCTCTCAGATGACCCTGGGTTAGCTTGGCCCTTGAGGGGTCCAAACTGAAGCAAAACTGCTCCTCAGTCAGCATCAGACTAGCCTCGAGGGGAGACAGTGCTAAAATTGTATTTGTTTTTAAAGGAATTAATCCTGCGCTCTTTGGTGCTGTTTAAGACACTAGAACCACACCAAGTTCTCAGAATCTGGGCAGAAACCCAACCCCCTTCCTCTCATATATTTTGCACCAGCTATCCTTCCCTCTCAGTTAGTTGCTCTATCCTTAGCTCTTGTTCCATTCTCCATAAGCATCTGGGAATTCCAAAGCAAATTACAAACAGGAAGAGTCGTTTCATAAGAACTTAGTAAGAAAGAACAGCATAATGTCATAATGAGGGGAAAGCAAGGTGAGAGTAAGGATCTTAGCTGAACAGCCAGTAACTGGTTGAGCAAGAATTAGAATTCAAAACTGCTGACACCCAGGTACCTGGTGAAACCACTGTGTCTCTGGCTTCCTCTGCCACAGAGTGGTGTAATATATGCAGAGAACAAGAAAGTAAAACACAGGAAAAGTAGGAAGGGGGAACAGAAGAATGATAGCTGATCTTTTCATATGTATATTATGTATGTGTGTATTTATATACATATATATGCACACACACATATTTCTTTAAGGTTTGAACTGCACTTTATAATTATCTCATTTGATCCCCATAGCCCTTTGAAGTCAGTGTTATTATTATCCTCATTTTACAAATGAGGAAACTGAGACTGAAATGTTAAGTAGTTTGCTCCTGTAGCTATAAAGTACCTGATGTAAGATTTGAACTCGTTTTCCTGACTAAGTGCAGCATTCCATCAACTACATCACCTTGTTGTTCCGTCATTTCAGTCATAACTGATTGTTTGTGACCCCATTTGAGGTTTTCTTGGCAAAGATACTGGGGTGCCATTTGAATTGCCATTCACTCTTCAGATCATTTTACAGATGAGGAAACTGAGGCAAACAGGATTACGTGACTTTCCCAGGGTCACACAGCTAGTAAGTGTCTGAGGTCAGATTTGAAACCAGAAAGATGAGTCTTCCTAACTCCAGATCTGGTATTTTATCTACTGCGCCACCTAGCATTGCCTTAACTGCTCAGAAAACATATCCCCTAACTGAGAAATAACCTACTGTATTTAACTGGAGGGAAAAAAATGGTTTGGTTGGTGGGGAGTACTGGAACTTTAACTTTCAAATGTTACAGCTGCCTAATTTGTGTTAATCTTAATATCAGTAACTTGGAGAGCTCTGAAACAGTGACAGGGACTTTTCATAAGCAACTTGAGGAATAATATTTTCTGACCTCAAAAGAGTAAGCAAATTTTAAAAAAAGAAGCTGACTGTAAGTTTCTTGAGGCTGCTTGGGCCTTGGTATTTCAAAATAACCACAAGTCAAAGTCTTTCTCCCTCTTTTCTTATAAAGTTCAGTGATTATAAGGTCAGCTTCCTAGATGGGCATGATGCTTCACTGGGGAAAGTTTTACCGTGATGGACTCCCAACTCTCTCTAGTTGCTACAGCTCTATAATTTGGAAAAGAGGGCTCTGCCAAGCATATCTGAAGTCAACCGTGTCATCTCTTAGGAGGCACTGAGTCAATACTGGCTACCCCAGCATGATGATCCATTGTCTATGGGATGCCTAAGTAACGCTTGAGTCCATTACATCATCGCTCATGAAGCAGACAGTACAATTCTACATAAATATAATCCTTCTCTAAACCAGAGTCTGAAAAAACTCTAATAAGGGAGTTTTTCAGAAAACAATTCCATGATAATTTTCCTTAGTGTCACCAGAAATGGATTGCTGCCCAATGAAACTGTTTCTAATCCCCCAAGGGGAAATACTTTCCAATCATTCACACCCCTCAGTCCTTCCCACCCACAAATCTTTTCATACACACACACGCACACACACACACACACACACACACACACACACACACACACACACACCAGATTTGGTAGCCAATTACTTTTTTTTAATTTGTTTTTAATTTATGGAATAAAACAAACATTTCCCTAATGTAGTATAACAAAAAAGATGTTTACACATGAAACTGCAAATCTGTTATGTACAACTTGCTATTCCTTTTAAATACATGATAAAGTTATCATGTACATTTCTTTTTTTCTTTCCTTCCTCTACTTTTTTTCAATTTGATGCTGATCCTGCTGAGGATTTAGAGTTCTTACCACTGTTATCTAAAGGAGTCCCTCTAGAGAGCATTGTTTGCTTGCCCTTTACATGCCATGAAGTCCCTCTCATGTAATTTTCCATCCCCATTCAGGGTATGATTACTTTTGCAAAGAGGATAAGGCAGATTCCCATGACTGTAGAGCAGTGGTCTCAGAAATGGGGGATGAGCCCAGGGGCCTATGGTCTGACCTCAAGGAGTACATGATTAACCAATATGAAGTTGGGAAGATGGGTCACATCATTCCCTCCCCATGAGCTTGTTTCCAACACAACCCCATCTATCCTTATCTCCCAGCATTTTATTATTCTGCCTCTTCCCTCATTCTGCAAGCTACCATTTTTCTACTCCTGAGCTGGGCATTGGTCCCTCAGGAAAGTTATACCCTAAGGAGATGGTCACTTGGAAACCTCTCCCCGACCCCATAAACCCTCCATATATATCCATTCCTTGTTCTTCATATACCCTTGTGGTTGTGGTAGAGCCTGGCTCTATGCTTTGGATCAGTGAGTAGTGAGTTAGGGTCCTGCTGCCCTGTTTTCATTTTGGGTGGATTTGAGGTTGTTGCACAGATCAAACAGGTATAGATTAGTTGGAACAGATTGTGGATCTTTGCATTATTTTTCCCCTAAACGTACTACTCTTCCAAACTTCCCTATTGCTATCAATTCCCTATTATATTTCCTATCACTATTTGGCAAGCTTGCCATTTTTTATCTCCACATCTCTCTCATCTGTCTCCTTCTTTGTTGTTGTTGTTTGTCCTTTGTTCTCAAAGAGGACCAGTGACATCAGAAGAATGATGTCTTGACTTGGAAGTGAATTGGATTTAAGCGAGGCAGGGCTGTGCAAAGTCATTGGCCTCATTCTCTCCTCCAGGGTCATCAGAGTCCAGTGACCAGACATAGGTTAGGATGCCTGGCAATGGTGCCAGATGTGAACCTTGGCGTTTTTAAGCTAAGGTCTTTCTGAGGTCTCAGATTGTCTGAGGCAACACCCATTCAGTGATGTAAGGCTAGGTAAGGATTGAGGCACAAGATGGTCTAGTTTGCCTTCACAAAAGAATCAATCAGGGAGGGGAAAACCCTCAGAGTTTCTGGCCAGAACAGAAGCAATTGCTATTTACTTGCACTCTGAGCCATTAAAACCCAGACATGATCATTCCTCTTGATTATTTCCATAGCCTCCTAAAATTGGTCTCCCTGCCTCAGGTATCTTTTCCCTCTCCACTCTGTCCTCCACAGAGCTGCCAACATGGTTTTCCTCTCACATCTTCCTCTTTTCCTCTTTCTCTCTTAGCTGAGGACCTTTGTTTATTATTTTACTGAGAAAATTGAGGTCATTCTAAGTGAGCTGTGGTGAGCTCCCTCTCCTCCCATTCTCTCTATATGATAACCCCTTACTATCATCTCCCACTCCTCTTTTCCCCTAAGATCTGGTACCTCAGGGTCCCCCAGACCACTTCTTTATGATGTCCAACCTTTCTACATGTACACTTGATGTCATCCCCTCCCTTCTTCTCTAGCAGATTGTATTCACAATAATCCTCTTCGAATTTTGAATTTTCAACCCCTCCCTATCAGCCGATTCTTTCCCTAGTGCCTTCAACATGTCTAATTTTCCTTCATTTCTTAAAAAACCCCAAACAACAAAATCCCCCGCCTTCCAATAGACCTTACCATCCCTTCAAGATATTGTTCTATCTTTCCTCATTTTCACATCCTAATTCCTTGAAAGAGCTGTCAACATTCCCCTCCTTCTAGAACTTCCACTCTTCTCACTACTTACCTTACTACTTACCCCTTGTAATCTGGCTTCCCACCTCATCACTTAATTGCTCTCTCCAAAATTACCAATGATCTTTTAATTGCCAAATTTAATGGTCTTTTGTTGATCCTAATTCTTCTGGACTTACCTTCTTCACTTGACACCGTTACTCATCCCTTCCTCCTAAATTCTCTCTCCTCCTTGAATTTTCATGGCACCACTCTCTTCTGGCTCATCTCCCTACCTTTCCATCCTCTCTTTTTCAGCCTTCTTTGCTGGCTCAACATCCATATCTGAGCCGCAATTACCAGTGTACTTCAAGGTCCCGTACTAGGTTCTCTTTTCTCTTTACACTCTCGTAATAACCTCAGTAGTTCCCATGGGCTTAATGACTGAGGTCTATCCAGGCTCAGCACCAGCTTCTCCTTTGAGCTTTTGTCTTGCACCACTAGTTTTCCATTAGATAATTCAAACTAGATATCCCAGAGATATCTTAAATTCAGCATGTCTAGAACTAAACTCGTTATCTTTTCCCTTAAACCCTCCCTTCTTCCAATCTTCTCTTTTTTTTTCAATGCTCCTTCTAGTCTATTAGGTTCATAATCTTAGCATTATTCTTGACCCCTCAGTCTCCTGAACCCAGTATATCTGATCAGTTGCCAGATCTTTCCGTCTTTCCCACCATAATAAGCTCTCTTGCATTTGGTCTTTGAACAGCAGCCATTTTCATTTAGGTTCTTACCATTGTTCATTCTAACTTATTGTAACAACCTCATAAATGGTCTTCCTTCCTCAAGTCTCTACCCACTCCAGTTCATCTTGCATACTGATGCCAAAATAACTTTCCTTAAACAGAGATCTGACCATGTGATTCTCCTATTCAGTCAACTCTGGTGAATTCCTATTGCCTTGAAGATAAAATATAAATTCCTCTGTTTAGCTTTTAAAGTTCTCTACAATCCAGCCCCAAGCTATATTTCAATGTCATTATATATGACTCCTCCTCCATTTTTGAATCCAGCCAAACTGGCTTTCTCTCTGTTCCTCATTCAAAATACTCCATGTCTTTGTTCTTTGGCATGGGCTGGAATAGCTTTGTCTCTTTACCTCCACCTCAGAGACCCTCCCTTCCTTTAAGATGCACCTTCAGCACCTTCTTCTGTATGAAGACTGTTGATCTCTTAAATGTTAATACTCTCCCTACATTGTATCTAACAACTTTGCATGTATTTATATTTATTGACTTTATGCTGTACATATTTTTATATATTCTTGTCGTCTCCTCCCATTAGCATTTAAGCTCTTTGTATGTAGGTATTGTTTCTTTTTTTTTTCTTGTGTCCCTAGCACCTAACACAGTGCCTGGTCACATAGTAGATTTTTAATAAATGCTCATTAATGGATTCCAAAACTCAGGTCTAATCATGTCACTCTACTACTTTATCTCCAATGGCTTCCTATTGACTCTACAACCAAATATTATTCTATCTGTAATTTATTCTTAATTTCAATTTTTGTCTTAAGTTTCATGATATACATACTTTTTAGCATAGTAGTAACATATGTATATGTATATATAATTTATAAATAAGGATTATTTGCTAAGTGGCACGCACAGTCAAAAAAGTTTTCAGACTGTTAGTTTAGAGCATTTTGTGAAACTTTCAGGGACAGTTTTTCCTTCCAGACTTATCTTAAAAAGTCCAAGTTACCCATTCCTTCCTCTCACCCCAGTGGGCAACCAAACAAATCTCCATTTAGATAAAGCTCAGTCCTGGTCCCACTGCTCATTAGTGATGCTGGGAAAAAGCAAAGGGAATAAAAGCAAGGAGCCATGGGATGTGAAAAAAGAGAAAAACATTTATCATGGCCATGGCATTTTCTAAGGCTGTGAGAGAGTTCAGAAAATGAGTTGAAAAGCTGTACTGCCAGCCATAATTCTTTGTGTGAATAACTCCAGGTGCCTGGTTTTCCTTTCAGCATGGGATTTCATATTAAAATTAGTATTAGTAGAGTTTATTTATAAAGTGAGTTTCAGATCCTTTAGGACAGTAGCATTTTTAACATATAGTCCATTGTCTGAATAGGAGTCACAAAGTGCAGTTGTTTGGCCCGTGAGTGCGTATTTATCACTTTAAGAATGCAACACAAAGTTACATCATTATTTAGTCCAATCACTTCTTTACCTTATGGGACTTGGAATCTTAAGCCAATAGTTTGAGGAGTAGTGTTTGCAAGGACAGAAGCTCCCCAAGGTGAGGTGAAGGAGAAAACACACCCATCAGGTGAAGAGTTGAAGGTCTTTTTCCTCCTGAGAAACAAGGGAACGGTGGTGGAGGTATGAAGCTTGATCTGTATGGGGCAAGTGTTTCCAAACTTCCCTGTGATGTTTGGCTCTCAAATGTCTGTTTTTTCTCTCTCTCCATATTGTCCACACATTTGAGAGGGTATTAGAGATAAGTTTGGGCAATACTGAATTGGCAGCCAAACAGGAATGACTCACAGACAGCCAATCAGGGAATTATGTACAGAAAGCTTCTGTCAATAAAGCAGAGACAAACACTGAGAAAAGATTTTAATGGAACATTTTTCCTGAGTTAAAAAAATGTTCCTGTGGTAAAGACCAGAGAACACAACTGTATACACAGGCTAATTCCTTCCTGAAATATTTTCCTTGCAAGTCTGTCAGCCCCAAATCCTTGATAATGACTCTATTCTTTTATCTCACATAATAACAGCTCATCTTTATTTAGGGTTTTACAGAGCATCTTTCTCACAGCAACCCTACGGAGGAAGAGAGTGCAAACTATTTAGCACATAAGTGGGGAACCTGCGGCCTTGAGGCCTCATATGGCCTTCTTGGTTCTGGGATGCAGCCTTTTGACTAAGTCCAAATTTTACAGAATAAATCCTTTTATTAAGGGAATTTGTGCGGTGAAGTTTGGGTTCAGTCAAAGGGCCGTGCTTGAGGGCCTTGAGGGCCTAGAGGGCCTCATGTGGCCTTGTGGCCACAGGTTCCCCATCCCTGATAGCAGATGAGAAAACTAAGGTTCAGGGGCAGCTGGGTGGCACAGTGGGTAGAGCACCGGCCCTGGAGTCAGGAATACCTGAGTTCAAATCTGGCCTCCGACACATAACTCTCACTAGCTGCATGACTCTGGGCAAGTCACTTAACCCCAATTGCCTCACCAAAAATAAATAAATAAATAAATAAAACTAAGGTTCAGGGGATTTAAGTGTGATCATTTGCCAGTAGTCAGGGGCATCTGGAGGATTCGTATCCAGGTGCTTCAGATCCTAAGTCCAGTGTTCTTTTCACCCCGTCTTTACACATAGAAGAAGAGAAAAGGTAGCAGAGGACGCATCTGGTTAGGCATGCCTCTAGCCAATGCTTCAGTGACTGAAGAGAAGAGGGAGCAAGAGAAGTAAACAAAAGTCATGGGAAATTCTGGAATTAAAATGACCCCAAACTATGCATTCCATATGGTGGTAGATCATTTCCCCCCCCAGAATTAAATCTCACATACACTTCTATAACCAGCTGGGGCATATCCAGGAAAGCTCCCTTGATGGGCCCTAGTGAAAAGAATTAAATGGTGGGCATTATGGAGTGGTCCACATAAAGACAGCCTTAATTCAAAGCCAATTACGGTGGAAGCAGTGATATCTTGTAAGAAACAAATCACCGAAAAGCTGAAAAGAAAGAATGGTGGTGAGCATGACCCAGGAATCATGGGTCCTAGGCCAGAGATGGAGTGCTTCTAACAAGGGCTAGAAAGCATATCTCTGCCTGGAAAGATGCCCGTATGAGAAGGAAGGCTTTACATTGAAAATGGGGAGAAAGACAACTACTGGTGTTGTGGTGTACGGTCACTAAGCCAGATACCACAGAGAGGAGCAGTTACACAGTAGGACCAGTAATACTGATGACAACCAATGATTCACAAGCTACAATATACATGAAGAAGGGCAGTGGTAATAAATCCTCTTGGCCTCAGCTACCTGTAATTAAATTCAGAGTATTGATATTCAACAAAGTGAAATGGAAATCTTTTGCAAAGAGGTTTATATATATATATATGTGTATATATATATATAATATATATACATATATAATATATATACACACACATATATAATTTATTTAGTTGTATTTATTTAATATATTTATATTGTATTATATATAATTATATGTAATCTAAAAGTATAACTAAGACATGGTAGGATATCATTCATAACGGTAATGTAGCAATAGAAATCAATCAGCAAGCATTTTTAAGGCACCTACTCTGTGGCAGGTATTGTGCTAGGTAGGGGTAGGAGGGGGACCAGAAAAAAAAATATAGTCCCTACTCTTGAGGAGTTTACATTCTATTGGGGTTTATCTAATAAACATTCTATTTACACTCTATTACATTCTAACACGTGCATATATAAGTATAGACAGAATAAATACAAGATAATTAAGGAGGAAGAGTAATGGGGGTTGGAGGGGTGTGTGTGTGTGTGTAAAGCCACTTGTTAGAAAGTATAGTCCTTGAGCTGAGGCTTGAAGGAAATAAAAGATTCTGTGAAGAGGAGATGAATGGAAAGTACATTGTGAGAATGGAAGACAGCCCACAGACTTGGGAGATGGAGGAGCATGTGTGAAAAACAAAGAAAATGATGCCAGTTTGACTGGACAAAGTGCCGTAAAGGGGATAATTAGGCTAGAAAATGGTTTGAAGTCAGATTGTGAAGGGCTTTGAAGATCAAAGAGGGGACATGGTCAGATATGAACTTAAGTAAAATCACTTTGTTAACTGTGGAGAATGGATTGGAATAGGGAGAGCCTTGAGACCGGGAGAAAAAGCAGACGACTATTGCGATAGTTCAAGTAAGACCTAATCAGGGCATGTTGTAAGATGGCTGTTCTAAGAGTAGACAGAAGGGGTTGGATGTGACAGATACTGAGGTAGAAGTGGTAAAATATGGCAATAGATTGGATATCTGAGGTGAGGGAGAATGAGTCCATGATCCTGCTGAAGTTATAAAACTGGGATACTGGAAGAATGGTGTGCTCTTGAGAGAAAGAGGAATGTTTGGTTGA
>NW_020954590.1:42066362-42075293 GCF_900497805.2 Vombatus ursinus | reverse complement strand
TGTGTGTGTGTGTGTGTGTGTGTGTGTGTGTGTGTGTGAGTGAGATTTGGTGGGGGGAGGAGAAAATAAATTCAGTTTGGGATATATTGAGTTTCAGCTCTGGGATAGCAAGTTTGAAGTCTTCCTAGGCAACTGGTGATGAGTGACTGTAGCTCTGGAGAATCATAAAGAGATGATAATTAAACCCACAGGAATTGATGGGATCACAAAGAGAGAGTATTGATGGGATCACAAAGAGAGAGTATGGAGAAAGAAGAGAGTACACCTTAGTAAAAAGAAACCTATTAGAGAAAATATACTTTGATGTGAAGATGCACGAACTACTAGGGGAAAAGAAACAGTAATGTGGTGGGCAGACCAGCTAGTCAGAAGAAGGAAATCGTTGATGCGTTTTAATGCAGATTGTTAAGCTGGCGCAAAATAAAGATGTAATTAGTTATGGGTATGTCAACTATCCAGGTACATTCTAGAGGTCTTTCTCTGCTAAAAGCAGAGGAGCTGAGACTTTGACTTGACTTTACCTTGCTGACAATTTAATCTTCTAGGAAGTAGAGGGTACTAAAGGAATGGTTACTCTGGAACTTGTTTTTGATCAATAAAGAGAAATGCTGGAGTACAAATAATGGGGAACTTTAAAAGGGAAGAATGAACAAGACCATCTTAACAGTCTGTGCTAGATCACTGGGGTGGGAGCGTGGATTTTGAGGAATTCACAGTAAGGATAGATATGATCTCATGACCTAAAATTTTATGATGGGAATGAGTTCAAGAGAGATAGGAAACTCTCAAAAGTAGCATTTTGATGACATAAACACAAATGATTCTTATGAGGAAGAAATTGGGGAGCTATGGAAAGAGTCAAAAAGGCCTGTACAGGAAACTGAACTCCCCAGTAAGATTGTAAAATAAATAAGCTATCCATCAGCAAGCATTTATTAAGCACTTACTATGTGTTGGGCACTGTGCTAAGCACTGGGCCTACAAATACGAATAATGTAATAATAATCCCTATTCACAAAAAAAATCAGGAATCTAAAAAAAGGTAGGAATCTAAGGGTTAATGGTTTAAAACAAAGGGCATTCTTGTAAGAATGTCAGGAATGACAAGTTTAGAACACTATGAGATTTCTGATTGAATGCTAAGAATGACAAAATGACTTTTAAAAAATAGCTAGGGGGCAATAGGATTATTGCTCAGAGGTGATGGAACAATGATAATGGATACCTGAGAGAAGGCAGAAATACTCAACTTCTATCTTCTGATTTCTCTGCCATGAAAATAATTTTCAGACTAGAAAAGATAGAATAAAAGTGGCTTACAGGACTTTGAAACCCAAAGCAAAGAGTTGTTAAGAGAGCACCTAGCTGTCTTTAACCAATCAATACACATTTATTATGCACCTGTGTTTCAGGCATTATGATAGGTCCCTGAAACAAAGACAAAAATGAAATATTAGAAATATGAGAACATCCCTTTCCCAAGGTGCTTACATTCAATAAATTGAGTCATTAAGCTCAGGTAAGTGATATCGCAGGGTACAGGGGGAAAAATATAAACTGATTGATGTGACTTCTTCAAAAAATCCTGGAAGATAGCAGATATGCTTTAGGATTAGAGGTGGGCAAATGTGAACCCAATTTTTTTTGTTTTTTTTTCTTTAAAGATTTTTATTAATCTCTTTTGTATTTCTATGCCTTTATTCTCCAATATCCCTCCCCCCGCCACCTCTTCCAGCTATAGAGTCAATCCTTATAACAAAGAATATTCAAAGAGGAAAAAGGTGGATTTTTTTTTTCAACAATAGGCCCGCAAACTTGACTTTAATTCTTGACAAAATTCTAGAATATATTATTCAAAAGATGATTTGTGGGCACTTAGAAAATAAAGCGGTGATCACTCTAAGTCAGAATGGGTTCATCAGGAACAAATCATTATCAATCTAACTCAATTTCCTTTTTTGATCAGTGTTTAAACGGGAAGATGAGGGAAATGGCATAGACATAGTATATTTAGATTTCATCAAGGCATTTAACAGAGTCATTCATAATATTTTTATGGACAAGATGAAGAGTTGTGGGCTCAATGATAATACAGTTAGGTAGATTTGAAATTGGTTGAATTGTTGGGCCCAATGAATCCATAAATGATTAATGGATCTTTGTCAGTCTGGATGAAGGTTACTGTTCGATCACCATCCTTGGCTTGTTTTGTTAATTTTATATATATATATATATATATTAGATATACATATATGTGAAAGACAGGCAGCTAGGAATGTAAGTTTTTTAAGAGCGTGCATTTTATTTTGGTCCTTGTGTTCTCAGTGTTGAACATGACCCTTTGCACATAGGTGTTTAATAAATGTTTGTTGAATGGAACTAATAGAATTTGGATCCAAAAAGAGGCTAGATGGTCACTTGTTGGGAATATTATAGAAGAGATCCCAGCATTAGGAAGGGATTAGACTACCTCTCAAAACCCAATCTCACTCTATGATTCTATGCTTTCATCACTCCTAGGAAGAGTTTTAGTTATAAAGAAAAATATATTGCTCTTTCTTCATCTGTTTACATTCAGAGAACATTCTCTATATTCTACTTTAGAGCCACTGAAATGAGCTGAGATCTCAGTGGAACTTATTTATTTAACCTTGTAAATAGAATCAATGGTGATAATATCACATGAAATTCTTGGATGATGTTATTCATAGTACACTGAGGTCCCCTTGACCCCAGACATATCTGAAATCTTGTATTTGCTACTCTGTAAAGTAAGCAGTTTCCTATTCTCACACAGTACCTGATTTCTCAGGAGACCCCTTGGAGTTCATGCATATGTACAAGGACTTGTACTATTGGCAATATGACCCTGTGGAAATATAGCTGGAGTAGGAATTCAAAACCCATGTTTGAAGCCTGGATCTTTTATTTTCTTGCTTTGGCACTCATTTCATCTCTCTGAGACAGTTTTCTTACCTGTAGAATGGGGATGATGATCTCTGGTTATACTATGGACCTCGAAGGATTATATTGAGGAAAGTGCTTTGTTAAGCCTTAAAATGCTTTAGAAATGAGAAGTACTACTGCCTAAATTAAGAATAACAAGAAGCGGGGCAGCTACGTGGCACAATGGATAGAGCACTAGTCCTGGAGTCTGGAGGACCTGAATTCAAATCCAGCCTCAGATCAAACACTTGACACTTACTAGCTGTGTGACCCAAGGCAAGTCACTTAACCCCAATTCCCCCCCCCAAAAAAAGAATAATGAGAAACAATCAAACCCAGCTACAGATGTAAAGAATGTGCTTTGGAATATAAAACTGGAGGCAACTTAGAACTGATATTTAGAAGATCAAAAAAAGATCACCCATAATGCACTTCTGATAAAAATTCACTTGAAAGGTGTTGCAGAAAAATATGCTAACAGCCTTCAACTACAGAATTGAATCCCATGATTACAGTAAAATAATATTTTATGATTTTTGCCAGCTCTATACTAAGTGAAGTAGGAAACTGAGGCAATTAGAGAGGGTAGGGTTTTCAGGCAAAGCAGATATTTTTGGCTTAAGTAATACTAAGTTTCAGTGAAGTAACCACATCACAGTGCTTCAGCTAATTGCAAAGCAATGAACAGTGGTCCAAGAATTGCAGACCAGGCTTAATGCACTTTATTATTTCAAGGATTTGTGATTCCTTTGGTGTGGATGGTGTGAGTATTCCCTCCGCTGGCATAGATTGCAACTCAATCTCCTCCCTGTGATTTTGATGATCTTTGAGAGTTGCTGGGGTTGAAAAATTCCTCCTCCGTTAGCTAGTCCTGAGACAAGAGGCACACATGATCTATCCCCGGGCCCAGGCTTGCAGCCCACTGTGAGAGCCTTGGAGCTTGCAGGACCTCCTCCCCACTGAAATGAGGTTGGAGGAAGGGCAGGGGAGGGGAGGGGAGGCTGCAAATGGATTCACTGATCAAGGCCGTTAATCAGGATGTTACAAGGTGAAATGTTCCTCTGACCTGTGAACCCTGCAGGCTGTTCCGTAAGGAGACCTGCTTTCTTTTTCAGCTGTCTGCTAGCTGGGTGTCCGGTAGTTATGGAAGGATCAGGGACTGCCTCTGAAATCGCTTCCCTGTTTCTGCACCAGATAAGAAGGGGTGCTTGGAGGCTGAGCAGGTCCGGAGGACCTGGTCTGGCATCTCATCTGTTACACCTGGAAAGGGATGGGGCTCATCAGAGTCACAGAAACTGTATTCTAAGCGGAGGGAGGAAAGGAGGGGGAGAAAGAGAGACAGAGACAAAGAAACAGAGAGACGTAGAGGGGGAAAGAGGGAAAGGGGTAGAGAGATGGAGAGAGAAGAAGACAGAGATGGGGGAGAGAGGCAGAGTGCACAGACACAGAAAGAAGGGGGAAAGAGAAAGAGGGGAGGAGAGAGAGAAGGAGAGAGGGGGAAGAAAGAAGAGGGAAGGAGAGAGTGAAACAGGTGGGAAGAGAGACAGAGAGAAGGACAAAAAGAGACTGAGGGAGAGGGGGAGAGAAGGATAAGAGAGATGGGGGGGAAGGGGAGAGAGAGACAGAAGGGGGGAGAAAGAGAAAGGGAGAGTGGGGGAGAGAGAGGAGGAAGAAAAAAAGAAAGAGAAGAGAAAAAAAGGAGGGAAAGAGGAGGGAAGAAGGAGAGAAAGTGGGGAGAAGAGAGGAGAGAGATGATAGAAATAGAGATAGATTAGAGAGACAGAAATAAATTAGATGATGTGTGTTATTATTTTTGTTATTATTTATTATTGTTGTTATTATTTGTTATTATTTGTAATCAGGGATCAATAGTGGTCTCAAAAGACTTCTGTCTTTTGGCAGAGAGATCATGGATCAGAGGTGTATAACCGGATATGCATTCTTGGATATAGTCAGTTTGTTGATTTGTTTTGCTTGACTTTGCATATTTGTTATAATTAAGTGTTTTTTACATGGAAAAGGAGATTGAAGAGGAAGGTGAGTTGATGCATAGTAATAGGTGCATCGTAATAGGGATTACTATGTAATCGTAAATGGGAAAAAAAGCAAAAAATAAATTAATTAAGATATCTTATTGACATTAATTAATTTAACTATAAATGGTTTAGTTGGTTGTATTGGTGTTCAATATTGAACTTTTAATAGAACATTTAATACAAATAAGACATTTAGCATTTAGTAGCATTGTATAAGTATTGTCCAGAATAAAAATGTAAGTAAAATCTTTTGCATCACCTAATGGGACTATAATTAAATCATCCTAATAAAGAGAACAATGCCATTTTACACAGGTCATTTGTGGTTTCCTTTATTTCATCATCTGTCCTTCAGATGTCAGCCAGCTGTTTCACAGCCATGTGTTGTTACTCACAAGGGGGACTGATGGGCAAGAATGTTGGTAGATTAAAACAAACTCATCGCTAGTCCTCGAAAGCTGAGAACTCATGCAAAAGTAGTTTGTGTAATCTTTCTGAACAAACAACGGTACTTGGGTAGCCGTGGGCGAAATGGTCAAGCAGCTCAGGATGTTCTCGGGTAGCTTTCTTCTACCCAGTTACCCAGTTGACTCACAGCTAGTTGTCAACTAACAATTAAGGTGTTCACTGGTAACTCACTGCTTATGTAGTTGCCTCCCCCAGGAGAGCACCCATCCCTGGCTTTGTAAATAGCAGAATTATCCTTCCCAAATGTTCATATGGATTATTGGTGCCTATCCTGTGGAGCTCATATTGGTTTGTTCAGCCACAGTCAGACACGATGTATATTGACCCCAACATTGTGATGTCATTTTGGTCCTTTTTGATTACAAAGGACAAACAGTAATGAGCAGAATTATGAATTATCTCTCCAATTTTTATCATCTTTTTGATGGCTGAAGAACATTTTCACTTGATGCAGAGATAACTGAGTATACTATGTGCAAATGCGTTATGGAGCAATGTATGACCCATAGTCCTGTAGTGAGTTTCCCCCGGCTCCCCAGGGGGATATCTATGTCCCTCTCTTTTTTATTTTGTGCCCTCCCCACCCCCATCCCTAGTACCACAGTGCTTAGGGCAGGACTTTACCAATCCCAGGCCCTACTTTACTCATTGCTCAGCTCAGCTAGGGGCCTTAGTTATGCTTCTCATTTCATTCCCAGTTCAACTAACTCTCAGGCCTGCTCCAAAGGAACTGCCCCATCGACTACCCTGTAGCCATGGGTACTCTTCCCTCTTTCCTCCTCCCTCCAGTTATGTTTTGTCTTCTCCTATTAGAATGCAAGTTCTTTGAGAGTAGGGATGATCTTGTTTTCTTCTATTTGTATCTCTAGTGCTCAGCACAGTTCTGGGCATATAGTAAATGCTTAATAATTGCTCTGTCTCTGTTATCTGTCTCTATCCCAGATATATCCATCTTTCAAAACATGGTATTTATAATCAGAATAACCTAACCCTTACTTAGAAGAAGGATCCCCCTGCCCCCACCCCTGTACCTCAATTTTTCCACTGCTTTTTATGACATGTAGAGCATATGGAAATTTCCTTTGCATAATCTCTTCTGTAACCCAATTTCCAAAGACCACCCAAACAATTACCGCCACTATGTTGTTCCAGACAGGTAGTCTGGGACTCGGAGTGAGGAAGACTTGAGTTCAAATCTTGTTTCAGATACTGACCAGCTGTGTGGTCCTGGGCAAGTCAGCCTCAGTTTCCTCACCTGTAAAATGGTGATAATAATAGCATTTACCTTACAGGGTTTTTGTGAGGATTAAATGGGACGTTTGTATAGCACTTTGCAAACTTGAAAGTGCTATATAAATGCAAGCTATTATTAGGTAACTGGGAAGGCACAGGGAGGGGAGAGAATGTCTAGTTGTCATTATAGCTGCTGGTAATTCTTTATTAAAAACTTCTTTTATAGCTCCTAAAGAAGTATTTCCTTTGCTGGATGCATTACTATTTTTGTATTTAAAAATAAGAAATGGTTTATTATTTTGACATTTTCAGGCAGTCAGAAGTAATTGCTTGAGATTAATGGTATTTTAAGCCTTTGACTGACAAATTTTCACCTAGCAAACTGTTTTCAGTGCACTAAAGGATCTTGTAATTTGAGTGATGGAAGTATTTTAATTTATTTTAATGTGATCTTTAGAATGGACAAGCTCACCAGTCCCAAAGGAATGAATATCTAATGGTGAAATTGCATTCATCAAGGGTAAGGTGAAGGGAAATATTCTGGAGTTGGGGGAATTGTTTAAGACTCCTCAATTCCTATCACATCCATAACTTACTACTTTGCCTACTCATAAGATCATCCCAGTTTAGCAAATTTGTCATAGACTAATTGGGATTCGTCCTTAACAAAATTCGGAAATTATAGGAATAATTCTATTTAGAATTTTAGAGGTCGAAGGAGACTTAGAAATCATCTAGTCCAATCTCTTTATTTTACTTACAGAAAAACTAAGTTCCAGAGAAGTTAAATGTCCTGGCCAAAGTCACACAGTTAGTTAATAGCAGAGCTGGAGCTAGGTTGAAATGCTACCATCTCCATCTCTATATTTTTGTATGAATCAAAATAAGATTAAAAAGTAGGGACCTGGGTGTAAGAACTAGGTCAGCTGATAACACATGATAATTACAAATGTGGCAGAATGACAAGACAGGATTTTTATATTAAATGAGAAGAGGAGGGAGGAATAGGGAAATATCTGGACCAGTGATTTTAGAGGAGCCACTGGTGTGATGTGGAAATTCCCTCCACCAGAATAGAAAGGCAACTCTTCTCTAACTTGTACTTTTAACTTCTGTTAAAAGTTAAGGGAGTATCCTGGGATACTGATAGGTTAAGAAGCTTGCCTATGGTCATGCTGTTAGTATGGGTCAGAGGTGGTATTTGAACTAAGGCTTCCTGACTTCAAGGTCAACCCTCTCTCCACTGTGTCAAACCACCTCTATAATTATATTGAATTACCAGAAATTGTGTTACTATGTGCAAGGAATGAATTGATATAAGTTTTTTTTTTTCTGATTTGGGAAATAGAGGGACAGAGTCTTGTGTTTTTTTTTAAATAATATTTTTTCCCCAATTACATGGAAAGATAATTTTTAACATTAATTTTTAAAAAATTTTGAGTTCTAAATTTTTTCTCTCCCCCCTTAATCACTCCCCTCTCTGAGACAGTAAGCAATTTGTTACAGGTTATAAACATTCAATCATGCAAAACATATTACCATATTAGTCATGTTGTGAAAGAAGACATAGATCCAAAGGGGAAAAAAAACATACGCAAAAATACAGAAAGTGAAAAGTATATTTCGATCTGCATTCAGATTCCATCAGTTCTTTCTCCAGATGGAGATAGCATTTTTCATCATGAGTCCTTCAGAATTGTTTTGGATCATTGTATTGCTGAGAAGAACTAAGTTAGTCACAGTTGATCATTGCACAATGTTGCTGTTTACTGTGCACAATGTTCTCCTGATTCTGCTCACTTCACTTGCATCAGTTCATATAACTCTTCCCAGGTTTTTCTGAAATTCACCTGCTTGTCATATCTTATAGCACAGTTATATTCCATTATAATCATATATCACACCTTGTTCAGCTATGGATGGGCCTCCTCTCACTTGTCAATTCTTTGCCACCACGAAAAGAGCTGCTATAAATACTTTTATACTTATAAGGGAAAGAGTCTTCTCATTCATTCATTCATTCATTCATTCATTCATCAACATACATTTCTTATAGCAGAAAATCTGTGTCTGTAAGAATAGAAATTAAAGAGAAGTTGCAGACCTGCGCTAGTAGAGGGAGTTTCATCACTTGGAAGTTCCCTATTCCGGGGAAATCTATCTCTAGCTATCTCTAGCCCTGTCTCTCCCCTGTTAGACTGTGAGCTTCCTGAGAACAAAAACTATATTTTACCTTTCTTTGTATCCC
>NW_020954590.1:41975115-42066352 GCF_900497805.2 Vombatus ursinus | reverse complement strand
ACACATAAGAGGGGGAAGGGAACAAACATTTATTAAGCACCTACTTTGTGCTAGGCACTGTGCTAAGTGCTGTACAATTATTATCTCATTTGATCCTCACAACAACTGTGAGGTAGGTGTTATTATTATCCCCATTTTATAGATGAAGAAACTGAGGCAAACATAGATTAAGGTACTTGCATAGAGTTACACAGCTACTGAGTGTCTGAGGCAGAATTTGAACTCAGATCATCCAGACTGCAAGCCCAGCACATTGTCCATTATGCTGTGGGACACCATCTCTCATGCCTATAACATATGTGATTTTATATATGTGTCATATCCCCTAACTACCCTGTAAGATCTCTTGAGGGGGACAGTGAGTATTTCCTTTTAACTGGAAAATAAAGTCTATGGAGAAGTATCATATCCAGATTTATATATGAGGGAGATTGTTTTAGCAGCAGTTTGAAGAACAGATGAAAGGGAGAATGAATGAATGAAAAAAAGAATAAATGAAAAGGAGAGCCAGAAGTGACTAAAAGTGGCTTACTTGTAGAGAGGTTGTTAAATAAAAGTAATACATAAAAATATATTTTTGTATAACATCATGTAACATTAATTATTAATAATTAATATAATTAATTAAAATTTGTTATATTATTATAGAATGTTATATAATAAATACCACATATTTATTATTAAATATATAATCAATCACAGTACTTCTTTAGTTCTGAAAGAGTTAATGTAAAAATAAAACACTTTATGTTTGTGAAGAGCATACACACTGGGAGTAGCCAGGTCACTAATAATGATATGTTGGAAGACCATTCACTCAGCTTTAAGCCTCAATATTCAATTTTGAAATTTTGTAGCCTTATAGTTTTTATTCCTGGTTAGTCAAGTTTTCTTTGGGTTTCACATGGTTGTGGCCAGGTGCTGCTTATAGCTGAGCATCTTGGGGTCCTCATGCAGCCTCTTAGAAGGACACAAGGAGCAAAGAGATGGAAAATCCACCCTCAGCAGAACAAAGTTTTGACCTGTGCAGACATTTTGGTAATTCTTTATAGTCAGGGACGTTACCAATAACAGAACGCATTTTGGAGACCGTCTCAGACTCAGTCAGCTGTAGTTGAACCTGTGTCGGTAGATGAAATGCTTCCCTATCAGTATGAGGGAAATAGTAAGAGAGATTGAATTACAGCTTTTCTGCCTTTCTGGAGTGGCCGCATCCCTGGTTACCCAAAAAGGTTTTGTACTTCCAACTCAGGCAGATGTTATATGAAGAAGCTCAGTGCCTGGGAGGAGGGCTCTAAGCATTCATGTCACCTGCAGTATGCCAGCACTTTACAATTATTATCTAATTTGATCCTCACAACAACCCTGTGAGGTAGGTTTATTATTATCTCTATTTTACAGATGAAAAAACTGAGGCAAACAGAGGTTAAGGTACTTGTCCGGGGTCACACAGCTTGTCTGCATCTGAGACCAGATTTGAACTCAGGTCTTCTAGACTCCAGGCTCAGTGGTCAATTCACTGTGATACCAGCTGCTTGCCAAATTGAATTGCATTGCATACCAACATAGTTTGGGAAGCTAACTCAGCTCTAATCTTCACATCTTTCATTTTATTTTAGCAGCCATGACCACATTATATATTTGGGGAAGGATGTTAAAATATAAAAAAAAAATAAGCAAGCAAGCAAATAAATAAAAAGTGCGTTGAGACTAAGTTGACAAGATTAACCTGGAGCCCTTCATATAGAAAATAATGCAATTAAATATGGCAATTTAATTCAGGGTTTATTAACTTTTTTGTGTGTTATTGACCCTTTCTTAAAATAATACTTTCAATTCATGAGATAAAATATGTAGGAAATGCAAAGGAAAAACATATTGAAATGCAGTTGCCAATTTAAAAAAAAGCTTATGCATTTCAGAATGATAACCATAGTGTGAATGGGGCTCCATAGGTCTCCATTTGAAGTCAAACATTCCAATCATCCAGTCTTTACTGGAAGGTTTCTCACTAGGTGAACCTACTGTGATTGAGACATTTCTGGCTTACGTGAAAAACTCTGAGAGAGCCTAGGCTGGGAGAGACCTGGGAAGGAACGGAGTGGGTGGGTCTCACTCCCCAGGGGAGGAGTATATTTCTAGATTCACCAGTGAAAAGTTGGCAAAGTCAAAAAAAACAAACCTGACAGTTGGAAGATCACCTTTTTTTTTTTTTAAATTTTGTCTATTTACTTGGGAAATTATAGAGAACAGTGTAAATCCTTGACAGTTTCTCATATGAGGTACTGAAAATATACATAAATTCCCCTTCTTTAATTGTAGTTCATGTTTCTATAGTTGTTGTTCAGTCATTTCGGTTGTGCTCGACTCTTCCTGATCCCATTTAGGGGTTTTCTTGGCAAAGATACTGCGGTGGTTTGCCATTTCCTTCTCCAGCTCATTTTACAGATGAGGAAACTGAGGCAAATAGGCTTAAGTGACTTACCCAGCCACCTGGTAAGTGTCCAAAGCCAAATTTGAACTCAGGGCTTCTTGACTCCAGGACCAGCATTCTATCTTCTCTGTGCCACCTACCTGCCTATATAGTAGATATTTAATGTTTCTTTTATAAAATGAAGGCCTACTATGTGCAGAGGTTTTAGGTGCTGGAAAAGATGTACTGATTATGTAAGACTATATATCTGTTCTCAAGGACCTTATAGTATAATAGAATTCAAAATGCAATTGAACACAGTTAGAATCAAAATATATTTACAATAAAAATAATAGTAAGTTGCATTTATATAGTGCTTTAAAGCTTACAAACTGCTTTACATCTCATTTGATCTTCATAAAGGTAGGTGCTATTATAATCCTCATTTTACATTTGGGGAAACCAAGGCCAAGAGAACATAGGTGACTTGCCCAGGGTCACACAGTTACATAAAGAGTTTGAAGTAAAGATTCAAACTTTGGATCTTTTTAACTGTGGGTTCAACTATCTCCTGTGCCACTCTGTTCACTGTACTACGAAGACTTATCAAGATTTATTTTGCCAATTTTTTTAATAAAAGGCAGTATTATCTTTTTGTGCATGTCTCTTTGCTGTGTCACTTCATAGCTACGTAGATAAAATTTTTATTAAGTGCTTCCTCTGTTCTGGGTATTGTGCAATTTCATAATTTCACTTTCCATTGCCTTTCCTATGTGGCATCCCAATGTACCATGGCCACACCACAAATGGTAGGATAGCCTGGACATCCCCCAAATCCCGTCATGCAGAAGCTCAATCCTGCACTTCTTTCCCTGACTTAGGGCATTTGTGGCATTCATTATGATGAAGCTATCCTTCCAAAAAACAGTGTTTTTATACTGGAAAAGAATGACTGTTTTGTGTTAAAAGATAATCTTCGAACCACTTCCTTTCAGAAACATTCTTATTAGGGTAGTGGGATTACAACATACCCACAGTATACCCTTATACAAAGTCATATGTTTGCTGAGGCCCGCAGGATAAACTTATTTCCTCAATGTCTCGTCTTTGTTTTTCCTTTCCTTTTGATTTTCTCATTTTCCTTTCATCCATCTCATAGTCCCATAATTCTTTTTCCAATGTGAACTTTATTTTGAAAGTCATTGGAGATATTATGACATTGTCAAGGACAGTGCCATTCTTCTAGTCCCCCAGGTTCAAAACCTCAGTTCCATCCTCAGCTCTTCTCTTCTG
This sequence comes from Vombatus ursinus, assembly GCF_900497805.2. Lineage (NCBI taxonomy): Eukaryota > Metazoa > Chordata > Mammalia > Diprotodontia > Vombatidae > Vombatus > Vombatus ursinus. Next base: position 42,062,646 of record NW_020954590.1, on the reverse strand, counting down.
TCCTCATCCCCATTATAGGTGTCTAGGTGGTGTGGTGGATAGCGGGTTGGGCCTGCAATAAGGAAGACCTGAATGCAAATTCGGCTTCAGACACTTAACTAACTTTGTGACCCCGGGCAAATCACTTTAACCCTATTTGCCTCAGTTTCCTCATCTGGAAAATGAACTGGTGAAGGAAATGGCAAACCATTCCAGTATCTTTGCCAAGAAAACCGCAAGCGGGGACCCGAAGAGTCAGACATGACTGAACAACAATTGAACAGCAATATTCCCATTGCCAAGTTTTGGTGATGCTACCTCCTGCACATTTTTCATCCATTCCCTTCTTTCAACTCATACCACAACTGACCATGTCTAGACCTGTCATCCCTGACCACGTCACCCTACTTTATGGAGGCTGGAGACAAAGTGTCATGCCTTGAGAATATCTAGCAGGCCAATTTGAAGCATAGAATGAGCAAGGGGGAATAATTTCTAATTATCCTGTGAATATAAGCTAGATCCAGATTATGAAGAGATTTAAATGCAAAACACAGGAGTGTGTATTTTAACCTAAATGTAATCAGAAGGCACTGAAGCTGGTTGAGAAGACAAAGAACATGGTCAGACTCAGGAATATCAATTTCACATCTATAAGAATGGTGGATTTGAGAGAGGAGAGACTAGATTCAGCGAAACTAATTAGGAAGCAATTGCAATAGTCCAGGCAAAAGTCAATCAATAAAAATTTATTAAGTGCTTACAGTGTGCTAGGCACTGTGCTAAGTGATGGGGTTGCAAAGAAAGTCAAAAGACAGTTCTTGCCCTGAAATGCATGATGAAGTCCTACATCGAAGTGGGAAATTATGAGGCTGCCCTGAGCCCCTTCTTTCAATAGAGGACCTGGAAGGAATTCCCTTATGCCCATGCTTCACCCTCTCCAATCAGATGGAGGAGAGATGATAAGGTGCAAGAGGTGATGAGGGTAGACTTTAGGTAGTTGTGGTATTCGTAAACAGAAGGGATTGTATGTGAGGGGTGTTGAGGAGGTAGAATCTGTAAGAGGTAGTCACCGATTAGATTAGAAAAATGAGGAAATGAGGAGGAGGATAGAGTTTGGGGGGGAGGATTATTTTGGAAATGTTAAATTTAAGCTGTCTATGGAATATAGATATATATGGGGCATAGGACATAGAATATATGGGGCAGCTAGGTGGTACAATGGACAGAGCACTGGACCTGGAGTTAGGAAGACTCATCTTCCTGAGTTCAAATCCAGCCTCAGATACTTACTTTGTGACCCTGGACAAGTCACTTACCCCTACCTTAGTTCCTCATCTATAAAATGAGCTGGAAAAGAAAATGGCAAACCACTCCACTATCTTTGCCAAGAAAACCCCAAATGAGGACGTGAAAAGTTAAACACAAGTGAAAAACAACTGAATAACAACAAAGACATGGATGAAGATGCCAAGCATGTGATTGATTACAAATGCAGGATGGGAACTCAGAAGAGAGATGAGGCCTGGATAGGAAGATCTGGAAGCTTTTTGATTGTTGAACCCATGAGAACTGATGAGATCACCAAGTCAGTCCAAAACAGAACCCTGCGGCACACCTGTGCATTGGAGACAGTGTACGGGCTTCGAGCTTGCAGAGAAGACCTGGAAGGGTGAGATCTTATGATCAGATAGAGGAATTTTGGTGTTGAGATTGTTGAGGTGCATGTTTGTGTGAGTGATGACATGGTGAAAGGCAAAACCATTCTTGTTTATGGCTTGAAAACTGGAGTGAAGAGTACAGACTATAGGAGCTGAAGACTTCAATAAACTGCAATAGGGTTATTAGAAGTGACACCCATCTGTAAGTTGAAGTCCCAAGTAAAATGGGAGGAGAGACTGTGAATTAAGTTCTGAACTCTTTGATCTGGGGGCCATTGAGAACTTCTACTGGAATGGGAATGGGGTGATCTATGGGAATGGGGTGATCTATCAGAATGGACTGAACATCAAAGGAGGAGAGGTTACTGAGTAAAGATGATAGAAGAAGGACCAGGAAGTAGTGTGGGTGCTGGCTAGATGTGACCATGGGCATGAGAGAAAATATAACCAGGTCTGGAAAGGATGGCCAGGGATGGAGTGTCATCAGGAGACAGCTGCGTTTATCTGATTGCAAGGAGACAGAATGTGGGAGAGGAAGGGGTCTAGACTGGAGGGTGGGGGGTTGGGTGCATTGGTTAAAAATTGAATGAGAGTTTCACAGAGCACAAAGGAAAGGGAGGGTAGAGCTTGATAGGGGCTTAGAATGGATAGGGCTGATGTGGACAGGTTTAAGGGAAGACACTGTTCATGGGCATTGTATGTGTAAATCATCTGGGTGCCATGTGCCTTTCTAAATGTTGTTTCTGCTTTTTTGCTTGAAGATTTGGTGATCCTGATAGCTAGCTCATGGGTTAAGCTCTTACTAATGAGTAATGGTTAAGAAAAACAGCTTTCTTTTGCCTCAGAAAAACAGTGGTTCAATCTTCCCCCCCCCCCCCCCCCGAAGTGATATGTGGGATACTTTAAAAGAAAGCTAAGGTAATATTTTCTTCAGAAGATGCCTGGGAAACCTATTTGTACCTACTGCCATGGAAATAGGAGAAAAGAGGTGCTGTATTTGTACAGCAGATGATTTTATTATGTATTAGCTATTACACTGATGAATAGTGAGTTTGGTTATTCTGTACCTTATGCATTTAATTGATATTAAGTTATATTAATCATTTAATTTAAGTTCCATTAACAGATTTGCTAATGCCTAGTCATCCTTGTTAATGTCTCATAATATTTCTACTTCACTAAACTCATTATTAATCCTGACTACTACTGTTGGCGTGAAAATTTGGTGGAGCCAGGTGAAATTCTTTCCCTGTTTAGTCCAACGTTCACGATTTCTGGAGCTGTTTCAAAGAAACGTGGACATTATCACAAGCTACCACAGGGCCCCCAAACCCAAATGAAAACAATGAAGGAACACAGACCTTCCTTCCTCTCCTGATTACATAACTGGAGTCACTAGTTAATAAAGGGACACTGTATTTGATTTTAAAACTTCCTTATAGGCTCTCTGTCTCCCTTTCTTTTCCCTCCCAATTCGCCTCCGATGCCTGCTTCCTCTCTCACCCACACACCTCTCACGTTTCCTATCTTCATTCCTGGTCATTTGCCCAGGTGATTGATTAAGCCTCGAATACAAAGGAGGGACAATCCAGCCAGCCGCAAACACTGGAATGAATGGTCCCCTCCAAAGCCATCCAGAGCTGTGACTTTAGAAGCTTGCATAGGAATGTGGGCAGGCCAAGCAAAAGGTGTACAGTGAAATGTGCTCTGGATACCTCTGCTGCCTTGGGTCATTCCGTGAGTGCTCACCTCCGAACCCAGGACCGACACGCCAAGTTTTGCTCCTTCCTTTTGCTTAAAAAGGTACAAATAGGTAACAATAAGGTAGGTGGCTGTTTTCAGTTTCTCTTGGTTTCTGCCTCACTGCCATCCCTAGTCACAATTGCAGGGATGAGTGATTAGATTTCTATGGAATTATGTGAGTATCGTTTTGCTAAGTTATGGGTCTTTTTGCCGCCAGCTCCTACCCCTTTGTGCTCTTCATAGTTCTCTTTATGCTCTTGATAGTTCTATTGGCTTTTGTCTTCCACTCACTGACTTGATTCTGAATGCTTTTCTCCCCCTTCAGTTGTTGTTATCAACCCTATACTTAGGCCTTCTAGATGAAGTAAAAATAGAGTTTTAGACCTTTCAGACTAAATCAATTGCTATTGTGTCTTACAGAGATGCTACCCATTCGAGTGGGTCTGATTGCAGGCAATAACTGAGGAGAGAACAGAGAAAGGAGGGCTTGGTAATAGCTGGGTGCCTGATTTGAAATGGTATACTATGGATTTATTTTGGGAGTAGATTGTGGCAAGAGATGTCAAAGAGTGGCCCTGAAATTAGATCTTTCAGTCTTCTCTTGTTTACATCAAGTAAAATAATTAAGTTTTAGAAGGAATAAGTGACGTAAGGGAAACGAAGTTGAAGTGAGAAACTTTGCTCTTGTTTAATTAAAAATGAATTCCTTCTAGCTCAGCTTTTAAAAACACTATTTTAGATGTGCCTACAGTGACTGCTAATGGGGGTAGAGTATGTACATTGTCTTCTCACCCAGACCAAACAAAGAGAAATCACACTTTTCTCTCTGCATAATCTCGGTTCTCAATTTTTAGGGACTCTTAGAGACAATTCAGTCTTAGACTAATGGTGGGCAGTGAAATTTCAGTTGGCAAAATTACACAACCTGGGTTAATAAAATATAATATTGAAAATCTAGCTGGGAGTAAGGTTTATTTTGCTTAACTTTTTAACGTTTCCATTGGACTGTAATGACCATTTTCTTAAAACAAATGAACAAATGAGTTTCAAAGATCTGAAATTGGAATGTTTGGGCATCTTGTTTGTGGCTAGAAATTCAAGTAATTTTTTTTCAGGTTGAATTCTGGACATCCATGTAGAAAACAATGTAAAGTTGTTGGAGTCTTTTCAAATGGTTGCTTAATATAAACACAGAAAGGCAAAGTTTACATGGTTCTATTCCAGCCTTTTATTGATCAGAGCTTAGTGAGATCCCAGTTCTTTGTTAGTAGTCTCACAGTTATTTTAGGTTTCTCTAAAAATGATAATGTTGCAATAGATTCTGTCTTTGCCATGAATTCACCATAATTCCTTATGTTTACTTAAATGAAATGAGAGCATTTGCATGAAGGAACAAGGGAGCAGGTAATTACTTGGGAAGAAATGACATGAGTGATTCAAACATTGTTATATGACTGAACATATAATTTATTCTTCCTTGATCTTTGTTCATGTGACTCTGAAGTTATAATTAAATTCCTTAAAATTTTCTGCATAAATTGTTCTAGATAATATAATCATCATTCTCTCTTTGTTTCTTCAAATAGGTGATCAACAAATTTATCTTTTACAGATTCAGTACACCACTCATTAAAAATCACTGAAGTTGTTGTTTAATGAGGCAGTAATATAATAAGGAAGAGGTTAAAAAAAAAAAGAAAGAAAATAAGATAAATAAAGACAGGTAGCCTCTAACTTAAGAGTGTTCCAAAAGTTTGGGACAGAAACTTTGTCAATTTGAAATTCCAAATGTATTTTCCTCATAGAAGCCATTTTGTCAATGATATTACATTTTTACCCCCAAATTACCTTTTTGACTCATGATGCAATTCAATTTCAATACTAATAATATTAATCTGGACCCAGGAATGTATCCAAAGGACAAGGGGTATTGAGGTACAAGATGGGGACAAAGGAAGAAATGTGCTTTCTCCTTTTCTTGGACATGGTATGATCCAGGTCTAGGTACCCTTCCACCTACCTTTTATGTACCCTTCTAACATCTACTAATATTCCTCTCAAGTCATTTAATTCAAAACACATTTATTAAAAACCTAGATCCCTTTTTTATAGTTGAGGAAATAGAGCTTAAGTGACTTGCTCAGGGTCAACCTCATCTCATTGGGTTGTTATGAGGAACAAATGAGGTATTTGTAAAGTGGTATTTGCTTTGCACAGTGACTGGCACATAGTAGGTGCTTAATAAATGTTTATTCCCTTTCTCCTCTAAAGTGCTTTGCAAACCTTAAAATGTCACATAAATGTTAGCTATTGTTACTCCATTCTACTTTGAGGGTCTAAAAATTTACGAAGAAAAGCATAACCCAAGAGAAGATGTAATAAGGATAAATGAGGAGATAAATAGGAAAACTTGTGGAAGGAGCGACCACTTTCTCTACTGGTAATCAGGTAAGACTACATAGAGCAGTGGCCATTGAGTTGAACCTCAAAAGAAAGGATTCTTGAAAATTGAGGATGAGGAATGAATTTCAGGTGTAGGGGATAGGTTGCTGGAATACAAAAAGGCAAGAGATTTCCCCCTAGCCCACTCAGGTCCATCCTATTACCCCAACAGAGTCCATGCTGCAAAAGGACCCACTTTTCATCTCAGTCAAAACTCCCACTCCCTTAGTGAAGGGAATTTCAATGAACTGTTTACTACTAATGTGTATATGAATAATTTCTCCTTTATTCCAGAAGTATTTGTATTTTTAAAAGAAGATCCTTATTAAGCCAAATGAATCAATGCTAGTCACACTTTAGGTAGTATAATAAAGAGAAAAAAGTAATTAGGTAGCATAAGAACCATAACCCAAATGGGGTTATGAAGTGTTGGATACTATGGAAATAACTAAACAATAAGACCCACGACTATATAACACCAAAACAAACCTAATGGTATTTGATTTTAGAAACTAAGAAGAGTCACTTCTGACTTCTCTAGCATAGGGATGGGAGATTGCCTGAGAATACTGGGTGTAATAATAGGAAGCCAAGATTGGGTCATAGCCGGCTAACCTCATTTACTTTTCTGTCAGGGTTACTAGACTGCTAAATCTGGAGAATGCTGTAGGTGTCATTTACTTATGTTTTAACAAAGCATTTGATAGTTTCTCATGCTATTCTTGCTGGCAAGATGGAGAGATAAATATAAACCAGACCATGGAATAGTTAGGCCAATTCAGAACTGGTTAAGTGTGAAAATCCCCAAATAGTCGTTAGTGGTTGGCTGTCAGTGAGCAAGAAGTTTTCTGGGGGAGTGCCCCAGGGATCTGTGTGGTATGATTTGCTATTTTTATCCATGACTTACAGATATAGGTGACATACTTATCAAATTTGTCATTTCAGCCAAACCTGGCTTTCATGTGTGCTTCAGAAATAAGCAAATCCTTTCAAATCAGGGTTCAGCTTTTTGATTGGTTGATTGTCTAAACATAAGTGTTAACAATGCATATTAAGATTAAAATTGTGTGTGCATACATTTCTCTTCCCCTCCCCCCACCCCCCATAAGCCTGGTTGTTGAACATTTACCAGCATACCCCTGTATTGCTCTATAAACATTGCTCACACTCAGCAGGAATTTAGAAGGCTCAGGGAATGAAGTCATCACCAGACTGTAAGATAATAATAATAATGTTATGGAGAAGGAGAAGAAGGAGGAGGAGGAAGAGAAGAAGAAGCCATTTATGTAGTGCTTTCAGGTTTGCAAAGTGCTTCGTATTTGAGACTCACAAATAGCTAACCCATTGGGTACCGAATCAGGAGACCAAGAGAGCTCATTAGACGGGAATGGAAAACTAACAAGATGAAATTTGATGGACGTAAGTGTAAAGTCTCGCACTTGGGTTCAAGAAATCAATTTTGCAAGCACAAGGTGGGAAAAAATATAGCTGCAGAGCAGTTTGTCTGAAAATGAAATGGGAGTTTTAGGGGATTGTTAGCCCAATATCAATCAACAATATGATATGACAGGGAAAAAAAAGAAAAGAAAAAAAATATGTGCTTAAGAAAAGCATAGTGTTCTGGACTACAGATGTAATAGTCCCACTATGCTCTCCTTGGTCAGATCACCCCAGGAGTAATTATGTTCAGTTTTGGAGACTACGTTTTAGGAAGGATAATGATAAAGCTGTTTCATATTCCATAGGATGGCAACCAGGCTAGTAAAGGGCCTGGAGATCTTACCCTATTGGGATCAGTTAAAGAAACTGGAAAGAAGGGAAAACCTCAGTGCTCCAGTGAGGGAATGATTTGCTCTGCTTGGCCCCAAAGGGCAGAATTGGGAGCAATGTCTGGAGGGTGCAGAGATGTAGGCTTATTATAAATAACAAATTAGAGCCATCCAAGAATGTAATGGGCTGCCTTAGAGTGCTAACAATTGTGGATTTCATAAATATTCTCCATAGATATTGTCAATCTCCAAAGACAAAGATTTTATAAATTAGAACATGGAGGAAACTTTATTTACAAGAAGTATTTAAGCCTCAGTGGGTTCACCCTTCACTGGAGGACTTCAAGAAAAGGCAAGGTGGACCACTTGTCAGGAATAGTGTGTGTGTGTGTGTGTGTGTGTGTGTGTGTGTGTGTGTGTTGGAAATCCCTGTTCAGATACGCTTGGAATACATGACTTTCTAAAATGTCTTCCAACTCTGAGAATCTGGGAATTTTATTTTTGACTAGAGTGGTCACTTGGTAAGGCTAGCATGGTGCAGAGATGCCTCAGGACCATCTCCTTTAAGCTGTTCTTCAGAGCTATCTTGTCTTCTTAATTTTTCTTCAGTCAGAAGTTCTCTAAAAGCTACCTTCCCACTTTCCTAGTGACTCCAGAGGAAGCCCCAGCCTGGCATTGTGTCAGGGTTGATGCTGCTCACCCATTTATTCTGGGTGGGTTCTGCTCACCCGTTTGTGTGGGTAGTATGAGTCATTTGTAAGTCCAGCTTTTGCAAGTTGTAAACTACGTAGATGTATAGTGTCTTCTTTCCAATTACGTTTAATAGTAAGCTTTGTGAGAGTCCGTGATAGACAATTATGGATCAGCAAATATGGCATTATATAATTTCCTCCTTGTGATAGTCTCCTTTCACTGATATAGCACTGTTTTTCAAAACTAGTACAATACTATTTTAACATCTGTAGCTGCATGAGCCAAATCTGGGTAAAGGTAATTAAACCTCATGCTTCAGGCTGTACATGTAAGCTGATCTTCCACAGGCGTAAGAAAGGAATTTCCTTCCTTCACATTGCATTGAGTAGTCTTCTAAGGTTCCTTGTAATCAATGAAGAAAAATTAAGCAGAATAGTAGTAACTGGGGTCCTAATTTGCTTATTTTTCAGGAACGAGCTTCTTGTCTATGTCCCTTTTTGCCACCACTTTAGCACAGGCTCTCATCTCTTCTCTTGGACTATTTCAGTAGCCCTCTACTTAATCTCCCTTCTGTCAATCTCTGCCCACTCCAATCCATCCCCCACTCAGCTGCCAAAGTGATTTTTTAAAATTGTAGGTCTGACCATGTTACCTCCCTACTCAATAAAATCCAATGGCTTCCTACTACTTTCAGCATCAAATATAAATTGCCTGTCATTTAAAGCCCTTCCTACCTTTCTCTTCTCCTTACCCTTTATTCCTATCTTCATACTCTGTGATTTAGCTGCACTGGCCTATTTGCTCTTTCTCATATTCGCTCCTTCCTTACCTCCCTTTCCTAGCTTCCCCAACTTCCTCCAGGACGCCACTCAGCACTTTCTACAGGACACCTTTGCCAATCCCCTTCTCTTCCCAACCACCAGTTCAGTGCTTTCCATTGGAGACGATATTCCATTTACTCTGTATATCCCTTCTATGGAATGTGAGCTCCTTGAGAGCAAGGGATTGGTTTTGCCTTTCTTTATTTTACAACACGTAGCACAGTATCTGGCACATAGTTACTACTTGATGCTTGTTGACTGACTGACATGACATTATGGTAGAGGATAAAGCTGATTTGTGTTCAAGGACAAGCTCACTGCAGAGCTCTTGGAAAGAAATTGGTGATCTTTCCCAAAGGATTGTAAAAGAATAGAGGAATGATAATATACTTACTAAAGAGATTTTTTTGAGTCAGAGACACCAGGGGAAGCTGTCTGGGACAAGGTAGAATGGGCTAGCAGATGGAGCCAGACTATGAGCACACAACCCTCAAGGGTATGACTATTAGAAAAGAAGGTGATTACAGGCCAGACAGAGGCAAAAAAGGAAAAGCGAGCAATTTGGCAAAAGGACTAGAGGGAGTTGCACTGTTTGAGATCAGGCAAGGAGGTAGAAAGACAACTGAGTAATTAAAAACTCCCCAAACTCTCAGAGGTCAGTGTGGACAAGGGGACTGACTTTAGGTGAGGAAGCAACATTTAAGAAGAAAAATCTGTCAAGTTCCTAGCACTTGTTCCATCCTAGGCTTGTTAATACCCTTCAAATGCCTTTCAATTTTTATAGGGGCATTGACTGAATGATTTTCTTTTATTGGTCTGTTTATAACCTTTTCACATGTGTGTTTTGCCAAACCCTGCAGAGAAACCTGCAAAAAAAGGACATGAGGTCCATTCTTATTAGTTTACAAGCTAGACAAAAGACAAGGCAGACTCAGTAAAATTTAGAGAGAGGTTGTTTTTAATACAAATGCTCTATGAGAAATTTTCTTTTAAAGTATGGCATTCTTTTTTTTTTAAGACTTAATTATACTATTAAACGGTCCCACTGAATTCTTGAGGGTTGGAGTGTCAGCACAATATTCTTGCTGAGGAGTTTGTAGGAATTTTGCTGGGGAGGAGGTAGGAATCTCAGGGGGGAGTGAGTAGAAAGGGAGGAGGAAAGACAACACAACAGGAAACAGGTCTCAAGATAAAGGGAAAGGAACAAATTCTGGGTAGTAAGCAGACATCAGTCAGCTTGTCAGCTTTCTTTAGGCATGTGCCAATGGCCTCAGGAGTTGCACAAGTCTTGGAAACCAGTGTGACAAAGAGATCCTATCTTTGGATTCTTAGGTGAATTGACTGGAGCTGGTTCCATTGGATTGGCATAAAGTACAGCACCATTGTATTCAACCCATACTGGTGGCCTGGCTATCAGGTCACTCCTCTGCGTTCCAATCATAGGAGTACTTTCATAAGCATTCATTGTTAAGAAGCAGCCCAAAGGCCAGGGATTTTGGCAAACATACCAGAGACTAGGATTAATGTAGTAATCGTGAAAGAATTTGAAAACGTACTTGAGAGCCCCAGAGAAGTTTCACTGTTACCTTCATGGATGTTGAAATGATCAAGAGAGCTCACTCAGAGACTTGATTATGTGATCAACCTAATGGTCAATTCTCAAATGTTTAGCTTTTGGTATAACTTGGACTCAAGAGGCTAGAAATTTTAAAATAGTAATATTAGAACAAATGTGGATTTATTGGGGAGAAATAGTCTCTCTAATCCCTCACCAAAGCCCTGCTGAGGTCATGATCTGTACTGGTTACAGAAAAAAGGAATTCTTCCTAGAAACTTATCAGTCCATTAAAGGAATTTGCCTTTAACATGGAGAAGATGCTGGGATACTATAGTTAGGAAAATCCCTTGCAGCAGGACTGGTATAATATAGAGGTTCTTACCTTTGGGGGAGGACCATGGATAGATTTCAAGGGGTCTGTGAATTGTAGCACAAATTTTTAAAAAACTATTTTGTTAACTATATTTCAGTATAATCGATTTTCCTTATAATCCTGTGTATTTGATTTTATGCATTTAAAAACATCATTCTGAGAAGAGGTCCATAGACCTCACTAGATTGCCAAAGGGCTCTGTAACACACACACACACACACACACACACACACACACACACACACACACACACAAATTCCCCCTGGTCTAGTAGATAGAAGCCTTGGAGTCAGGAATACTGAAGTTCCAGTACAGACTCTGACATAGATTGTCTATGTATGTATGCCTATAGGCAAATCACTTAATTTTCAGTGTCCCAGGCAATTCTTGAAGACTTAAACACTCACAGATAAATTGCCAATCTCCATTAATGAAGAAAGCTTCATTCCTTTTTTTACCTTCCTTTTCTTTTTTCCTTCTTTCCTATGTTCCTTCCTAGTTCCTTCCATTTTTTCTTCTTCCCTTGTTCCTTCCTTTTTCCTTCCTTTCTTTTTTCCTTCCTTCCTTTTTTCCCTTCCTCTCTTCCTTCCTGTTTCTTTCATTCTTTCTTTTCCTTCTTCCTTCTTAACTTTCTTCATTTCACAGATAAGGAAACTGAGGCCCAGGCTTTTTAAGAGCCAAGCTCACACAGGTAATAAAGCATCAGAGGGTGATATTTGAACATAATTTCTGACTCCAGCATGCTTTCCTTGCTGCTACAATTGTGTTAATAAAGTTTTAACACAGAACCCTAAATTTTGGAGTTATTCTTCCAGTATCAACTTCCTAGCTCACCTCCATGCCCCCAAAACCATTCAACATGTACAGTTGAGGAAAGAGATCATTTAAATTGAGGATGCTATTTCTACTCTACTCATCCTATTTAGTCAAACATTCTTTGGCATATTCTTTCTAAAACATCACTACCCTATCTCCTCATACCCTGCTTCCTCATTTCCTTCTTTCCCTCTTCCCATCTTCCTATTGTAAACTGGGCCATTCATGACAGTAGGCAACAGAAAAGGGTAAGTATCCAGTATTTTTAGCCACTTACTTCTGTGTCCTTTAAAACTGGTAAAAAGGATTTTTCAAAACAAAGCACTGACCACCACTACTAAGAGTCAATCAATCAGCCGTAGGCCATCTTGAAGTGGGCTAGCTCTTTTGCCAGGCTCTTGAAAGCTAGCTCTTTGGAAGAAAATAAATAACCTGTATGTATTGACCTGACCCGTAAGTGAAGGCTTAGCTCAATACTTTCTTGATGACTTTCCTCTGACCAGGCCTTGGCTTTTCATAGGCCTTAGTTTTCAACTTTTGACTTTGGTTCTTCATTTCCCAAACATTATGACATTAACGTCCTGTTAGAAAAATATTTTTTTCCCCTTAAGTTTATCTCACAACTGAGAAAGATATAGTTCTTGTGAGAAGGGGCAACATATTAAACATAGCTGGTCTCTTTCCTTATATTTCTCATTGCAGCTGCATGTAATTTTCATAGAAATATTTACCTGTGGAATCATGGTTGAGGGATGAAGCAAGATATCTCTGTGGCAGATGTGATGTGATTAAAGCATAAGTTGAAAAAAGGTGTGAAAAATCAGCATTCTCAATAAAAATAAGAGCATTTATTTCAGGCGTCTAGGTGGTATAGTGGATAAAGTGCTAGGTCCGGAGTCGGGAAAACTCATCTTATCTTCCTGAATTCAAATCTGACCTCAGACACTGCTGTATGACTCTGGGCAAGTCAATTCACCCTGTCTGCCTCAGTTTCCTCATCTGTAAAAACAGCTGAAGGATATAGCAAACCACTCCAGTATCTTGGCCAAGAAAACCCTAAATGGGGTCATAAAGAATCAGACATGAATGAAATGACTCAGTAAAAACCTATTTTGTAATTGTTTGAAACCTGCTTAGTCTCATTGGTAGTTAGTACTGGAAAACACCTTAGAATCTTTTCTCAACTGCCTTAATTCATCATTAAGCACTTATTAAGTGCCAATTATAGTACTAGGTGCTGGGTATTCAGACAACCACTTTGTTCTACGGGAAGAAAACTGAGGCTTAGAAAGATGAAGTGCCCAAGGTCACTAAGCAGTTGCTTAGTGGTACAGCCAGCTCTAGAAGCCGGGTCAGGGCCTAACCCAATGATCTTTCCACAGTTTATGCAGCCCATTTGCTTGGAATTACAGAGCCATAGAACTTCTGAGTCAGAAAGGGCTTCAGTGACCATTTAATTCAACCCTTGCCTGGAAAAGGATTCCTTTTACATCATGGATTCTAACCTTTTTGAGGTGATAGACCTCTTTGACAGTCTGGTGAAACCTATGGACCCCTTAGAAAAATGTTTTTAATTATATAAAATAAAATGCATTGGATTACAAAGGAAACCAATTATAATGAAATGTAGCTATCAAAAAAAAATTTTTTTTCAAAACAAGTTCACAGACCCCAGTTTAAGAACGCCTGTTCTACAACATAGTCAATGTGCGCTTAACCAGATTTTTCTTGAAGACTCCAAATGAGGCAACCCATCCCACTTTTGGATTACTCTAATCCTAAGAAGTATTTCCTAATATTAAGCCTGAAAAGTGCTCTCTCTTTCTTCCCCTGTGTTCTAGCCAGTACCTAGTTTACCAAAGTAACACCAGAGAGGAAGGGAAAGATGAATCACAAACAATTAAGTTGTGTTAATAGTTAAAAGTTGCTGTGAATATTAAACCTAAAAGTTTGTATTACTTGTGGATTTCATTTATTGGTGCTACCCAGGTTCCTCTCAAACCCCAACTTAGATAATCGAGAAATTATTGTATTTGGTAATGGCGATGACTATATACTACTACTACTGCTATAACTACTGGTGCTGCTGCTGCTACTACTACTACTACAAACTACTACCTTGGTCATTTCACTGTGACTTACAACCTAGTGAGACACAAACCGTTAAATCTGTCTTCAAAAATACACTTTACCGTTTTTTGCCTTACAATATATTTCCATTGCTTGGATGTCACTACTCTCAATTTCTTTTACCTGATAGTAAAATGTAAAGTAGAACAACCCTTTGGTTAAAACAAATTTGCATTTAAAATATTAATGGGCAAGCTTGGATGGTTAAGATTATGTTGCTTCTAGGACCCCCTCCCCCCCAAAAAATTTGCATTTACTTTACTTTAATTAATTCTTTAGCCTATCAGATCCCCACCATTGCCCTTTGAAAGTTATCTGGTAGACTTTTCTTGAGGCCGTTATCTCAGATTCTTTGTTATCATTTTGGTATTGAAGGAAAGAGTATGGACCTCCTTTAGCTTAGTATCTCACCCAGTGACTCACACTATGCCTTGGACATTGTAAGGAAGCCTTTAATAAATGTTTGTTAATGAATGAAAGAACACTTTTAAAAAAAGATTTAGGTTTGAATTCCACCTCCCCTACTTCTTAGCTCTCTATTGCCTCACTTTGCTCATTCTGTAAAATGGGGATGAAAATTGGGGGTCTAGTCTTGGTTCTGCTGCTTATTTACCTGTGTAACTCTGGATGAGTCATTTATCCTTTGAGCCTTCAGCTATAAATCTATGATCCTGTGAACTTGTCTTTATACTACCTATATACTACCGATACAGAAGATCAAATTAGGTCACCCATGTTTATGTAATACTTTATGGATCCAGTACTCTTATGTCCCTTTATTAAGGAGAATTATAAAGATGTATACATACAAATATGCATACATACATATATACCTTAGATTGTAAGTTTCTTGAGGGCACGGATTGTCTTTTGCCTTTTCTTGTATCCCTAGAACAGCACGGTGCCTGGCACATTGTAGGCACTTAATAAATGTTGATTGATTGATACATTGATACATACATACATACACATACATGCATATGTGTTGTTGTTCAGTTGTGCCTGACTCTTCATGACCTCATTTGGGGTTTTCTAGGCAAAAATACTGTAGTGGTTTGCTATTTCCTTCTCTCATTTTATAGATGAAGAAACTGAGGGAAACAGGGTTATGTGACTTGCCCAGGGTCATATAAGTAGTACGTGTCTGAGGCCAGATTTGAACTCAGGTCCTCTTGACTCTGGGCCCAGCATTTTATCACTGCACCACCTAGATGCCTACTACTACTGTGACTACTATGACTACTATGACTATGACTACTATTATTACTACTACTACCATCACCACCACCACCACCACCACCACCACCACCACTACCACTACTGCCACGGCCACTACCATGACCACTGCTGTTGCTGTTGCTGCTGCTGCTGCTGCTGCTGCGGCTGCTACTACTACTACTACTACTGCTGCTACTACTACTACTACCATTACTACTACTACTGCTACTACTACTATAGCAGCTAGGTGGTAAAGTGCATACGACATACAAGTCTGGAGTCATAAAGACCAGAGTTCAAATGTGACCTAGACACTTAGTAGCTATGTGACCTTGGGCAAGTCACTTAACACCTGCCTAAAACTGGAGAAGGAAATAACAAAATACTCCAGTATATTTGCCAAGAAAACCCATGCACAGTTGGTCCAGAAGTCAAGAAGAGTCAGACACGACTGAATAATTACTGACTTCTACATCTACTACACTATAAATTAAGAATGCTGGGACAAATTGGGAAATTAACAGTTGAGTTTTTCAGAAGATCAGAACTCCCTTACTTTAAAATTTACACAGAAATGCCTAGCTCTTCTGCCACAAATTGATCCAGGTTTCAAAAAATAGTTAAAATAGAAGTGCTCCGTCTTCAGGACAGTCTGGTTTTTAGCAGCTTCCTGCCTGCCACATATATTGATGAAGGGAGTTTTCCTAATGCTGTTTTTGCTGCTACCACAACAAAAATACAACGATTTGCTCTTAGTGGATATGTGGCTCTCAAATCTATTTTTTAAATGAGATCTATTATTCATTTCCTATCTGGAGTTGTCTAGCCTTAGTCATAGTTAAATAAAAAAAAATTAGGCCTTGAACCCTTAAAAACTTCTCAATTTTTAAAATGTCAGTAATTCACAGAGGCTTGTGGAATATTCTTTTTTTTTACATTTGTATTGGAACCAACCCCCCAACTTGTACATGACAGGAAATAAATCATGTCATGGAAAGGAAAGGGAAAAAAAAAACCAGCTAGCAATGGCATAGTTCTAAAAAATGTGAACATGGTCACAGATTCCCATCTTGATAGCGAATTAGCTCCCTAGCTCATCAAGACCAGCTGCAGTGTCTTCTCCTTCCAAAATGACCTAACCTGAGTAATGAGGCCCTGGGAGCTGATAGGGACTGCTGTTGGTAAAGGCAAAGTGAGTATTAGTCCAAATCCTAGGTATAGGTAGGGATTCTCTTTCCAAAATGAGATTCGTTAAGTTAAGCACTTATTAAGTGCCAATTATAGTACTAGGTGCTGGGTATTCAGACAACCACTTTGTTCTACTGGAAGAAAACTGGCACTTAATAAGTGCCTCATTGGGTGCATCAAAGCTACATCTTCTTACCCCAAAATGGGTACAGATGGAGTTGGTAATAGGTGATTTCATTAGTTTATACAGAGAAATTTAGGGTAAAAGGAGTGAGATGCTGCAGAATGGATTTGTGTTCAAATGACTTGACTTTCAATGAATTGGTCCACCAAATGAGGGGGTGAGGCATATGCTATATTCAAGCATAACCATGCCCTTTGACTGACCTGTATTCTAAAATACAGTTAAGTAATACAATACAACTTCAGGGAAAAGATGATTTTTCTGTTTTTCTTTTCATTTAGTAGCTTAACAATACCTCCCCTAAAAGTCCAGTTGTGATGCTTAATGGGGGGAGGTGACCCTGTTCTCTCTAAGGGTCATGTGGAGGCCAAACGCTGGAAGTTTTACCAAGATAGGAAGAATTCTAAAATGGGCCTGTGTCTGTTACGATCAAGCCAGATAAATTTGGAGATCTTTGAAATATTTAAGCATTAAAGAATAATGGATCCTCAATATTTATTTAATATTTATAATCTCTACCACTAAGGAGAGAGGAGGCACTGCTGCTTTCAACTCCAACTTTCAACTCTACCCCATTTCTAGCCTCAACCCTCAATCTATAACCATCTCAGCCACCATTGCCTTGAGCTCCTTTTATCTCATCTATTCCTCGCCCTAAAATCCGTCTACTTCTTTTCTTGTCCTTTTCTTCTTTCCTCTAGTCTTAGAGGATAAGGTGATGCCATCCACCCATCCATCATTCTCCCAACTGGTTAGGTGGAGGTGGTTACTGTTGAGGAAAGAGGAGCCTTTTCCATGGAGGACAGAGGAGGCACAGCTGCTGTTCTTAGCCTAAGATTCTAGCCCTCACTGATTGTGAGAGTGCTGGGTGTCACCACCTGGATATCCTGCCAGCATCTTGAACTCAAGCCAAGTCATACTCTTCATGACCCAATTTTGGCATTTTCTTGGCAAAGATACTGGAGTGGTTTGCCATTTCCTTCTCTAGCTCATTTTACAGACAAGGAAACTGAGGCAGACAGGGTGAAGTGACTTGCCCAAGGTTACACAGCTAGTGAGTGTCTGAGGTTACATTTGAACTCAGGTTCTCCTGACTGCAGGGCTGGCACTCTGTCCACTGTGCTACCTAACTACCCTTCAGTATGTCTAAAGCCGAAATCATCATATTATCTCCCTAAATCCACTCTTCTTCCAAATTTGTTTTTTCTTTTGAAGCGCCTGCCTTCCTCCCAATCACCCAGAAGTAACCTTGGGGTTACCTTTGACTCCTGGCACGTAGTAGGTGCTTAATCATTATTGATTGCTTGATTCTTTCTTCCTTTCCCTTGTGTATCTAGAACTTGTCAGTTCTGCATCACTTTTCTGAAATCCATCCCCTTCTCTCCTCTCACCCGGCTACTCTCTGAGTTCAGGCTCTTAGAACCTCTGGATTAGACTATTAGAATAGCCTCCTAATTGACCTCCTTGCTTCCTGTCTCTCTCTTCTATGATACTTCATATAGCTAACAAAATAAGATTCTCTTGTTGTCACCTTATTAAAAGACCTTCAGTAATTTCACCATGCCTTTAGAATATGAAATATAAATGCATGACATCAAGACCTTCCGTAATCCGACCCCATGCTGCCTTTCTAGCCTTATTTCATTCTACCCCCCCTTCCCATATTCAACCATCCATCCATCCAAACAGGGCTATTAAGTGTTCTCTGACCTCTACATTTCCTCTAGACTTCACCTATTTGAACACCCATGCCTGGCATCTGCCCACTCCTCATCCCCACCTTTCAGAATTCTTCTCTTCCTTCATGACTCAAATCAGATACCACCTCTGCAGTGAAGCTCTTCCTGATTGCTACCCAGGAGTGCTCTCTCCTTACTCAGATTTCCCTAGAGCACTTTGATCTCTCACTTGCTTCCCACCCTCTCTATCTTGTATACACTTCTGTACATTTTATATCCCCTTGTAGAGTGTAAGCTTCCTGAGGGCAGGGACTATTTCCTTCTTGTCTTCAGGCTCCTATTGCCTAGAACAGTGTCTTATCCATAGTAAGCACTTACTACACAATATTAATAATAATAGTGGACATTGTTACAGCACTTTAAGCAAAGTGTTTTTCATATATCATTTCATTTGATACAACAATACTGGGAAGTGGGTGCAAAACTTTTGTTCAAGGAGTTGAATAATTAAACATCAAAGTCAGAAGTGCTTCTTTTTTTTTAACTTTCAAAGAAAATGCATTTTTTCCCCTCTGGCTTCCAAACAGGTCTTGATAAGAAAAGAAACATAACCCACAGATGAAATGTAAAGGTCAAGTTTTACTGAACTTAAAAAAATATTCCACCAGGAAACTGTGAGGCATGTTTAAGAAAAAAATCCATAGAAAACAGGAAGTCAATTTAAATGTATACAGTGTGCAGCTGTGTAATGTTGAAGTCGAGGGCATGGCTTCTTTAAGACGCATTTGCTCCATCAGACCAGATAAAATCTACTGAAGTTTCCTATTTTTCCAATGAAACTCATGGTTATTTTTACAACATGGTAAGAAGCATTTGAAAGAAGTCAATTTAACTTCCAGTTTTTTTGCAAAGGGAGGCAGCTAGGTGGCACAGTGGATAGAATGGCTTAGGTTCAAATCCAGTCTCAAACAATTACTAGTTGTGAAGCCTCTTAACTCTTTGTGCCTCAGTTTCCTTGTGTGCAAAATGGGGATAGTAATAGCATCTACCTCACAGAAGTGTAGGGATAAAATGAGATAAACATACTTTGCAAACCTTAAAGCCTCTTATAAATGCTAGTTATTATTATTGTTATTAATAAATAGGCATGTAACTGGATTTGAGGTAAAACATGAAGGATTGATGAAGCAAAATGATGATCCCCTTTTTTATACCAAGCTAAAAATAGTACTAATTTTGAAGTTGTTTAAAATCAAAGTTCATTCCTATCCCTTTAACTATCCACCCACCCATCCATCAGCCCGTCCATCCATCTATCAAAATCCATCTATCCATAGAAAACATTTGTTGATTACTTGGAGTGTATAGTAAGTTGCATGCTGTTCAAATCTCATTCTTTAAGCTAATGATAATATTTTCCCTTTAAAACCTTTTTCACTACTATTTTACCTTCTAAACTGTAATTCATATGAAGGGATTTGTGACAGTCTGGGTAAGAGATTCCATCATTTCAAAAGAAGATAGTTTCAAAAAAAGGAAGATTTCAGAAGAATCCTGAAATAAGCCTACTTTCCCCCAAACCCCAAGAGGATTAATTTAAGATAATTATTGTACCTATATTTCAGGACTTTAGATCTTCTGTACATGTACACAAATATGACATTTATTCTTTTGGGAGATACCTTGAAAGTCAAGAGAAAAATAATTGTAAGAATTATTCCAGAAAGTTAACTAGAGAAAAGCCCATGCTTTAGGTATAATTTTTTAAATCAAATATTGTGTAAGCTTCTTGAGGGCAGTGCTAGACTGTCCTTGGTTTTGTCTTTGTATACCCAGAGAAGGCATGTAATGAATATTTTTAAAATTATACCCTGACAAATAGTATGATGCTTACTGCATGGATCCTGATCTATCAGGGATAACTTTCTTGTGTCAGAATGGAGAAATATGTAATTTCTGACCACGTAAGTGGTGAAGAGCAATGGCCATTACCATGCTAGACTGTACTCTTTGGTCCTTACATTTTAAGCATTTCTGTCAGCATGGAATTTGGGAGAGGAGAACAGACGTCAGAAAAGTGAATGGTAGTTGAATAATCAGCTTTTAAAGCTACCTACCCTTGCCCCCTGCTCTGACAGTGTTCTTGTATTTGAGCTACAATTGGACTGAAGTTGGCAAAAATCCTTGAAAATAGAATATATGTACAATCCACCCCTATGCAATTTAGTTTGCTTGTGGAAGGATTTTAGGACACTTATGATTAATGAATGAGGTGTCCTAATTTCCAAGAAGTGGATAAGCATTTCCATTATTTGAAAATATTTTGAAATATGTTATTGAAAATACATCCATGTTCTAGAATATCCCAAGTTTGAAAATTTTCCTACAGATTTAGCATACGCTGCGTTACAACAAGCAGCCATGCCCTCAGGGCTTCACAATTCAACTGGGAACAGGACCAGAACATGCCAGGGGTACAACTTGAAGGCACAGTATGATTACGACCATGAAAAATGTGCAAGGGTGTACATAGTTATAGAAAATTATGAAGAAATAATTATTTACAGAATAAGAAGCAACAGGGCTGGTCTTGGAGTGAATAAGATCTGGATTTAATTCACTGCCTTTGATATAAACTACCTGGGTGGCCTTGAGCAAGTCACTTATCCTCTCAATGTCTGAGACAGCTTTCATTAGACTCCAACTTCTGAATGAGTTACTGCTCTGCCTTAGTGTAGTGAATTCTTATGGCATGAAATCACAAGCCCAGAACAGCCCTTTCTTCCCCATCCCCCCAACTAAGGGAGGGGGGAACCACAACAAACTAATCAAATATTTCTAATAATAACTTTAAAAATGATGACACTCTGTAAAATTTCTTTTTTTATTTAAATTTTTAATAAATTTTCAGTTCTAAATTCTCTCCTTCCCTCTGCTCCCTTCCCCACCCATTGAGAAGGCAAGAAATATGATACCCATTATACATATGAAGTCATGCAAAACATATTTCCATATCAGCTATGTTGCCAAAAAAAAAAAAGGCAAGAAAAACAAAGAGAGAGAAAAAAAATATACTTCAATCTGCACTCAGAGTCCATCAGTTCTCTCTTTAGAGGTAGATAGCATTTTTCATCTTCAGTCCTTTGGAATTGTCTAGGATCCTTATGTTGGTTAGAATAGTTGTCTTTCACAGTTAATCATCATTACAATATTGCTGTTACTGTGTACAATGTTCTCCTGGTTCTGCTTCCTTCTCTTTGCATCAGGTCATGTAAGTCTTCTCAGGCTTTTCTGAAACTATCCTGCTTGTCATTTTTTACAGCACAATAGTATTCAATCATAGTCATATACCACAACTTTGTCAGCCATTCCACAATTGATGGGCATTCCCTGAATTTCTAATTCTTTGCCACCACAAAAAGAGTTGCTGTAAATATTTTTATACCTATGGGTCCTTTTCCTTTATCTTTGATCTCTTTGGGATACAGACCTAATAGTGGTATTGCTAGGTCAAAGGGTATACACAGTTATAGAGCCCTTTGGGCATAGTTTCAAATTGTTCTCCAGAATGGTTGGACCAGGTCACAACTGCACCAACAGTGCGTTAGTGTCCCTGTTTTTCCACATCCCCTCCAGCATTTGCCTTTTTCCTTATCTGTCATGTTAGCCAATCTGATAGGTGTGAGGCAATATCTCAGAGTTGTTTTTAATTGGCTTTATCTAATCAGTAGTGATTTAGAGCATTTTTTCATGTGACTATTGATAGCTTTGATGTCTTCTGAAAACTGCCTGCTCATATCCTTTATCAATTAGGCAATCTGTAAACTTCAGAGACTTTATCTAAATATTACATTTATGAAATTTACATTAATACTTTAAATTTTGCTTGTATATTTCTGCTTTAGATTATATTTACTAATTCTGCATTTGTTTTGAATCAAATTTATGATATATTAACACCTGGGTGTAAGTAAGTAGTGTTTCATCATTTATACAATGTCTAGGACAGAGCCCAGCACATAGTAGGTAGTTAATAAATACATGATTGATTAAATGGCATTTTGCATATTAACCAGTACTTGCCACACAAATGAGAAGGAGGAATAATCACATACTTCCCTGGCATTACTACATGCTGATGGAAAGAAAGATTTCTCATCCCTGCTCTATACAAAATATAAAACAGAATTAATATATGTATGGACAGATACACAGTAATCATGTATCTCCATTATAACAAAGTAAAGGGAAGAAGCTTTTGTATAAATGATAGAACATCACTGATCATCATTGATTATTCATGTACATGTTGGTGTATACATGTAATATTAGCACATAGGTTGATGCCAGTTTGGTTGAGTAAAAATAAAGCCATTTTTGGATTTTATACTATGGCTTACACTCAATATTAAGTGTTTTTTGGGAGGAAAAGCTCATGTCAGTGTCATTTCTATTTTTACATGAGCAGAAATTGTACTCTTCTCCTTGTAAACTTTTAGGTATATTGACAGAATCCAGACTTCAATTTCAAACCCAACTTATGATGACTTTTAGTAAATTGATGAATAATATGTTAGTATTGCCTATAGACACCAATCAATAAGCAAGAATGTGAGAAGCAGTACAATAGAAGAAGAACACTGGTCAGCTAACTAGCATTTATTAAGTGCCTGCTGTGTGCCAAGAACTATGTTAAGCACTGATCTGAAATGAGAAAAGTCTTGTGTTAGAATCCCATCTCCAGTACTTATTAGTTGTAGTACCAAGAGCAAGTCACATAACCACCCTGAGACTCAGTTTTTACATCTGTAAAATGGGTATAATAACACTTGTAATATTACTGTAGCTTGTAGTATTATTAGTAGTTCACTGGGTAGGTGCCAGAATCAAATGGGATAATGTATGAAAGCCATCACTGTTCTTAACATGCTCATGAAATTACCCAAAAACAGATCCTACTGTATCTGAGTTTGTCTATTAGGACTTCTATTTATATACTTGAGCAAGTCTGAGCCTCCTTATCTTGGGAAGCTTAATAATCATACTGGCCAAAGTGCTATAAATAGACATGGCATCCTTTTCTTTTTCCAAGACTTAGTATCAGTTAACAGTTTGCTGTTGAGAGCCAAATGGATTCCTTTTCCTTTTTCCTCTTGTGCTTACAAAAACCCCGAACTCTACACTAGACAGATCCGTCCTTCTATTTCAATATAACACTTTTTAATGTTTTGTTTCTCTCTCATTTGCAAATGTCATTTCTAGAACTTAGGAGGACACTACCATGACAGATTTTGCCTTTGACAAGTTGGTGTGCTTCTGAGAAGCTTACAGATTAATCCTTTTGTTAGCTGCATAAACTGTATTCTCATTCTTTCCTGTGATAAATGTATCAGGAGATGAAACGATATAAAAATATCTGCTGAACTCATCCATAGCTAGGTGGTTCAATAGATTAAAAAAAAAAAATCTTGGTACAGCAGAAAAGTTGTTAAGGTAATTAAAGCAGATGACTAGAGCTCTAAGAAGTATCTCATCTACTTTATCATTCTGAAAACCAGAGGAGTTGAAAAGTACCAGTGCAATGTCCATCACTGATCACACCTTCTCAGTCCTAAACTTCTCTGTCCCAACCACTTTCATAGGCACAGTCAGTAAAGCCATAAACCTGGAATCAGAAAGGCTTGAATTCAAATCCTGCCTCTGCTCTTCCTAGCTGAATGACCTTGGTCAAGTCACTGGACCTCTGTCTGCCTCTGGTTCCTCACCTGTAAAATGAGAAGATCATGGCACCTACTGCATAGCGTTGTTGTGAGGATCCCACATTTGATAACATGTAAAGAGCTTTGCATAACCTCAAAGTGCTATGGAAATGATAGTTACTGTTATTACTGGGGCAGCTAGGTGGCACAATGAATGGAGTGCTGGGCCTGGAGTTAGGAAGATTTGTCTTCCTGAGTTCAAATCTGGCCTCAGATACTTACTAGATGTGTGACCCTGGGCAAACCACTTAACCCCATGTACCTCAGTTTCCTCATCTGTAAAATGAGCTGGAGAAGGACATGGCAAATCAGTCCAGTATCTTTGCTAAGAAAACCCCAAAAGGGGTCACGAAGAGTCAGACACAACTGAACAACATTTATATTGTTATTATCCGGTTGTGAAATCCTTGGAGTTTGTAGCAGAGAAGAATAATTAGCAAATGAATCTACCATACTTCTGTTTATAGACTCCAAAACCTGAGGCTGTTTGTTTAATTCTGTTCCCTGTCACACCAGTTTTTCCATGTCAAAATGTTAACTTGACTCCCTGGTATGAAATGCTAGTACATGTGAAATATAAACATGACTTCATTCATTAGGGATCACTAGTGATTAGAAGCCATTAGTGATCCCTGCTGAATGAAGGGGATCAAGGCACAACTTATTAAGTAAAACAGAACAACTAGAAACATAAATTCACGATCTTTAATGAATTTGCTTATTGTTTGAAGACACTAGTAATTAGGTGCCATTAATGATCCCTAATGAATGATTAAGTTTAAAAAAGAAAACAAGCAACTAGAAATCGTAAATACATGATAATTAACAAATTTGCTTATTGTCTGAAGACACTAGCTGTCATTCTGCATACAGACACACACAGGAGCCACAAAACACAGCAGTTTCTTTCTTGGGTCTGTTGTGGGTTACCTGTGGAAGAGTTAGTAAAGGCTGTTATGTACTGTCAAAATCCAATAGCTTTGAAGACAGGTACTGCAATGTAGCATTAGTACAATCATACCATAAGTAGCAACAAATTATGATGTGGCCCAATGTGCTTACTCACTCGTAGTCATTGGCCCTAAATGCTCAGTGCTCAAAGCTAAGTGTTCACAGCTTCCATAAACAAGAATTGGTTGCTAACCTAGCTTTAGACCACATTTCCCTTGTGACAGTGAAATTAATTCCTGGTATGCCCAGCAGTCTCTCTGGGCCGTTTCTTGGTGTCAAGGAAGCTACAGCCTCATTTCCAGGTTTTGTTACTCCAAAGCACAGACTGGCTAAAATGTTGACAATTGCATTACAGCGTCTAAGAAAGAAAGAAAAAAAAGGCTGCCTATAATTATGGAGATTAACTAATGATGCCTTTGTCCTAATTACACAAGTACTACTAGTGAGGCATATTCCTCCTCCTTTCCCCTGCATCCCTCATTTCCCTCCTCCTCCACCCTAAACTGTTACTTTATCATGTCTTTGAGATTTTTTTCATCCTTTGTTCCCATAAAACCTTTTGAAAATCGCAATCTTGTCATCCACATTTTTTCCCCTTGCAGAGGCAAAGCTGTGCCAGGTATGGAGACAGTTTTCTTCCATCCGCTGATAAAAGCTTGCTGTACGGAAATTTATCGTGCAGTTATCAATATTTAAAACGTGCTTGCTAATAGAAGAGGCATTTTAGGAAGAAAATCAAGTGGTGAGGCATAGACAGCTCCTGCACCTTTCAGTTTTTTTGTGCCGTACATATTATAATACACTAGTACCAAGTCCACAAGTAGTTATTATGTGTTAACTATGTGCCAGGACCTGTGTTATTTTATATGTAGTTCAAGTGTTCTTGGTGATACTACTACCAAAAGTTTTTTATCTCAAAAAAAATGGCCATGTTTGCATTGATAAAATCAAATTTTCCAACTAAATTAATAAATTGGTGTTTATTAAATACTCACTGGAAAAAAATGGAATCTAATTTGAGAGTTGTGATTCCATTCTAGTATGGAAAGTCACTCTACCAACACAGATCAGCAAGTTAAAGTTTTAAAGAGTTCCTTGAGGAGTCAAGAAGTCTATAAAAGGATTAATATCATATTAATGAGTTAACAATCAGATTGAGGCCATTGGGCCTAATGAATGCGAGAGCTGGCCTTGGAGTCAGGAAGACCTGGGTTCAAGTGCTGCATCAGATATATGCTGGCTTTGTGGCCTAGACAAATCATTTAACTTCTCAGTATTCTGGGCAACTTTCTAAGATTATGCATTAGAAGAGAAAGTGCTGGGGTAGCTAGGTGGCACGATGGATAGAGCACCCATCCTGGAGTCAGGAGCACCTGAGTTCAAATGTGACCTCAAACACTTAATAGCTGTGTGACCTTGGACAAGTCACTTAACCCCAGTTGCCTCCAAAAAAAAGAAGAGAAGATGCCAATCTGCATGCATTTAGGGTGTTGGTAGGAGTAGTTTCCTTGTTTGGGGAGTTCCATGTATTGATAAAAATCACAGGTCCAGTGCTTATCCCTAAAATCAGATTACTTTAAGGTCTATAAATGAAGCGGCGTGGTTGGGGGTGGAGGGCGCCATCTCCAGTCATCCTGATCTATATCTGGCCACTGGACCCAGATGGCTCTGAAGGAGAAAGTGTGGCTGGTGACTTTGCATGGCCCTCTCTCACTTAAATCCAATTCACTTGTAAGTCATTGGTACCACCTTCCTGATGCCATGGTTGTCTTCAAGAACCAAGGATAAACAACAAACAACAGCTTGTTTATACATGTTTATTTGCTTATTGTCTCCCCCATTAGATTGTGAGCCCCCTGAGGGCAGGGATTGTCTTTTGCCTCTTTTTGTATCCCCAACATTTAGCACAGTGCGTGGCACATAGTAGGCACTTAATAAATGTTTACTGACTGCTATTCAGGGCCCACCTACGTGTTCAAACAGTGTTTGGGGTTTTTTATTCCATAAACTGAAAACATCATCTCAACATCTGGAACAATTTTCTGGCTTCACCCAACAGCACTGTGAGGATTGTT
This sequence comes from Vombatus ursinus, assembly GCF_900497805.2. Lineage (NCBI taxonomy): Eukaryota > Metazoa > Chordata > Mammalia > Diprotodontia > Vombatidae > Vombatus > Vombatus ursinus. The sequence continues at coordinate 42,035,607 of NW_020954590.1, read as the reverse complement.
GACCCCAGGATGACAGCTGTGTGTCCTTTGGACTGGTTTTAAGCATCCCTGAAGCAATGATGAAGAGTTCCCAGAAGTGGCTGCTCCCCAAAACAAGGGGGAGCCTCTGCAGATGTTGGGGACTACAGCCTTTAGTTCACCATCTTCTCTGTGGTGTCACAGAGTCCTAGGAGGTCCATGTGACCACCCGCCCAGGGAATTTCATGCACATGGCCAGCAAATTTTGCAGAAGAATGCATTTCCTTGGAAGTTACAACACATTTTCTCCTCTTTGCAACTTCATAGAAAGAATTTAATTTCTTGCCAGTTTTAAAAAATTGTGATTATGTCAGCAAGCTTACACTCAAAAAAACCCCAAAAAACAAAGATAAAGGTTCACAACAAACCCCACGTCATCAGGCTGTTATTCTCAAACCCTTTGAAGAAACTGATAATGTAGTTGCAAAATTCTGGAGTTATGTTTTCTAAATCTCTGTCTTAGAAAAGAGCTTTCTCTTCTCTGGACGCTTACCATGTACTGACCTCTATTTTTGATGTTTGTGTACTTGTCTCTTCTCTGCCAGACTGTTGAACTCCTCAGGGACAGACCATATCATATATTCTTATAGCGAAAAAAACTATATAGAATCAATTTTAATCCAGTGGGTCCAGTGGCAAGATTTTGCATTTTTAAAAATCCCCTCTGTGTTTAGCTTAGTGTATTATAAGCTGTTCAGTTAAAAAATTTTTTTTTAAAAACTGGCTGAATTTGTTTAGCTAGCTAATCATTACAACTACATTCTAAATGTAGCAGATGAAAGATTACTTGACTGAAGTGTCTGTGCTTTTAAATCTGTAATGGGAACATCCTCCTCTCTCTCTCTCTCTCTCTCTCTCTCTCTCTCTCTCTCTCTCTCTCTCCCCCTTCCCTCCCCTCATAGGCTGGGTCAGCTCTTCTGACCCCTTTGGGACAGACAACCTTTCTAAGTTTTCTATTTAGGGACTGACATCTAGTCTTCGGTCCTCTAGGAGTCAGTTATGTTGCCACCTGTCCCCAGTTGGGCAGATCTCTAGAAGGCCAACAGCTTTTCGGACAACCCTAGCTCTCTGTCTACCAAAGACTGCCTGTTCACACACTTTCTTATTTTCCATCTGTTAGGAAACAGATTCCTGGTTGACTCTTCATAGTCTAGGCATCTCCTGCCCTCCTGTCCACTGAGGAATAGATTCCTAGCCATCCTATCAATGACCTCTTTCAATTAGGGAAGATATCTCTGGATATTCCAGTTGGATTAATCACTCGGAGTTTGTGGAGCATCCAGTGGACAAAGCCTACTTATCTATCCAAGACTATTCACATTCTGGAGACCGTCTCAATTTTTTTCTTTTAAGAAACAGATTCCTGGTTGCTTGTCCATGGTCTGGGGATGTACCTCCACTCTCTTAGTCACTGCACTCACTATCTTTTTCATGGCTCCCCCAGATATTCTTCAGTTAGCTCATTTGAATTTTCTGGTCCATTTTTATCATGGTTGCTAGGTGACACAGTGATAGAGCATCGGGCCTGGAATCAGAAAGACGTGAGTTCAAATTTGGCCTCCCATACTCGAGCTGTGTTACCCTAGGCAACCATTTAACCTGTTTATCTCAAGTTTTCTCAGGTGTAAATAAAGTCAAGATCAAAAAAGCACCTACCTCAGTGGGCTTTGGTAAGGATCAAATGAGATTTTTGTAACGTGCTTAGCACAATGACTGGCATGTAGTTGGTGCTTAATAAATGCTTATTCTTTCCATCTCCATTTTCAGTGACTTTTTTCTTGGACACAGACAGCATAATGAGTTTATGAACTGAGGCATATTGTCAAAGACAAGAGAGAGGGATATCACTTCCATGTTGTTGTATCTCAGCTAGCACTACAAAGAGAAAGGCCTAGGAAAGATGGTGGAAGGGAAGAGAGAATGAGAGAAGTGAGGGAGAAGGAGGAGAAGCAGAAAGCAAGATAAAGACATGGACACAGAAAGGGCTGAAGGTAACAAAGCAGAAGAGAGAAAACAGAAAGACAAAAGGACAAAAGGCTGAACTGTGTGTATTTATAACAAGGGTTTTTTTTTCCCCCTCAGTAGAATTGGGAGGAAAAAAATACTTGTTAATTGAAAAAATAGTAAAATAAAATAAAGCTTACATTAAAAAAAATTTTAAGGGTCAAAGAATGGATTGCTGAGGGTTGTTTCCATATATGCTATCAATTTTCCTCTAGCAACAGTCTCTTATTTGGCACTAGGCCACCATATGATGCTATTTCCCAATCTTCTGGCTCACTCTCTGTCCCTGAAAGAAACTAGTGTTAAGGCTCAACTTAATTCCCCCTTATAGCAAATGACTTTCTGACTATTCCCATTAGGTTTCACCCAAACCAGCAAGCCTGCATAACTCCCAATGAGCCGTCTCCTTGTCTCCTAGACCGTGTATAGCCTATATAACTTCTCCCTGTCTTCTAAAGGCCCTAAATCAGTCCAGTCTCTCTATAATGTTTATCTCTTTTGTCCTTGGAAAATGAGAAGCTCTAAACCCTTATAATTAATTTACTCCTCCTAAATGTTTTCTGAGCAAATTAATTTTTAATGGTCACTTTCTATATTAACATGTTATTCCTAATAAAGCCAGATTGTAGCATTCAACTAATAAGGAAACAGCAGTCCCTTCTATAAAACTTAATGAATACTAGAAAGGAAAAAAAAAATCATTTCTATTATCTTGTGGAAATGTATGCTGTACTATCCAGCAGTCTGGATACTCTGGAATGACATGTTCTATAATATTTCCTCCCTTTGGTCATGCTCTGTAAATCTTCCCCTCCTACATGACTGGTTTTATGTTTTCAGTCGTATTAAGGTTAAAGGTTTATTAAAAGAAAACATGTTTTTGCTGCACTGTATAATAGAAATAGCACAACATGCCACATGTCTCTCGAATCAGTAATGTGATGTCAACTCTCTATTTGCTAATCAGAGACAGTGCTCTCTATAAAAGGTTAGGAACTTAGTTCTCGGCAGTCTGTGGGATCAAGCCACCCTATGGGAAAATGCCATTGACCATGACACCAGAGTGACATTAAGCACATTTCACTACAACCAGGCATTGTAGAAGAATTCGTTCATTTTTCACTGGGGGAAGAATGTATCAGTCAAATGTTTAGTAAGCGACAAGATTATATTCTTTACGTGAGTCCAATCTGATATCTCAAGGAATAGTAAGAAATAGCTTCATACCACTTAAAGCACAAATATTTTTGTGCATGTATGTATATACACAAATGCATTTGTGTATATATATGCATGTATTTATATATGCAAATATATGTATGTGTATATACACAAACCTGTATTCAAGTATGTATATATGTTTGCATACATATGTGTTATCATTTAGTTGATTCAGTCATATCTGACTCTGTGACACCATTTGGCTTCTTCTTGGCAAAGACACTGGAGTGGTTTGCCATTTCATTCTCCAGCTTATTTTACAGATGAGGAAACTGAGGCAAAAAGGGTTAAATGACTTGCCCAAGTTCACATGGCTAGTAAGTATCTGAAGCCAGATTTGAACTTAGGAAGATGAGTCTTCCTGACTCCAGGGCTGGCACTCTATCCACTGTGCCACCTAGTTGCCGGAATATATGTATACGAATATATATATATAAACAAACATAAATTATTGATGGTATAGCAGGGATTGCCAACCAGCTCCACTTTAACAATTTTCAGCTCTTTCTTGAGGTGGCACAAAATAGAGCACTGAGACTAGAGTCAGGAAGACCTGAGTTCAAATCTAGCTTCAGACACTTAATAATTGTGTGACCCTAAGCATACCACTTAACCTCTCTGAGTCACAATTCCTGCAGTGGATAGAGCGCTGGCCCAGAAGTCAGGAAGACTCGAGTTCAAATGTGACTTCAGACACTTACTAGCTGTGGGACCCTGGGCAAGTCACTTAACTTAACACTGTTTGCCTCAGTTTCCTCTTCTGTAAAATGAGCAAGAGAAGGAAATGGCAAACCACTCCAGTATCTTTGACAAGAAAACCCCAAATGGGGTCACAAAGAGTCAGACACAATGGAAAAACAACTGAGCAACAACACCAACAAAAATGGGGATAATAATAGCACCTACTTCCTAGGGTTGTTGTGAGGATTAAATGAGCACAGTGCTTGGCACACAGCCAGCACTATATATAAATGCTAGATGATGATGATGATGATGATGATGATGATGATGATGATGATAAAGGTGGTGGTGGCAGTGGTTATCCGAGCATGGCAAAACAATACGTATATATATATACAAGTCCAGGCAATTCTAACTTGGTTCAGAATATAGCCTGGGGCCACGCAGCCCAGAGCTTTAGAGCAGTACTATTGTACACTGGAAGACAAGCAACTGGATTCTTTTTCAGATGCCCCAGCAGATAGGAGGCACTGTTGGAATACATAAATCATGAATGCTTTAGATAAAGATACATAGGACTTGTTGGCAGAGTCTTTTTTACAGCATATGATGGGGTGAGGGGAGTGGAGGGGTTGGATGGCTAGGTTTTGCCTGAGCTTACAGATCACACATTCTAGTTATATGTCTTTTTCTTCTTCCGTATGGGTGAATGGACACCATCCAGCCAGAACGCTTCGGCTAGATTCTTTTCAGATGCCCCAATAGGTATCAGGGAGTTTTGGATTTTATAAATCTTGAATGTTATATAAAGCTACACAAGACTTGTTGGTAGAGTTTTTAATGTATTTATTTGTTGGGGGGGGGACAGTGAGGGTGCTGGATGGGTTAGGGTCTGCCTACACTCATGGATCATCCATTTTGGACATTTCTATTTGTCCCCCTTTTCCCTTCGGACAAGTGGTATCTGGCCAGTGGGTTTCACTCTTTCACCCTTTCACCAAAGTACCCATGCCTCATCTTTTGTGGCAGTGGCCTTGAAGGATGAAGGCTCTGCAACAAAGTGCCAACCTCAAGGAGTGGTCCCAAGCTTGAAAGACTTCAGCAGCAGGCTGGGTTTGCCATGAGACGACTAACCTTTGCTGAGTTTGGAGAGTCTGCCACCAAAATGTTAGCAGACTGGTGGTAAATTTTGGGACCACAGAATTGAAGAAACTGTCTGCCGGGGAATGGAGGGGGTGTAATCAGCTGTTGGTGAAAAGAGAACTTGTAGGGTTTGTGAATTATTGAATGGTTTATTCATTCCAGGCACAAATAGAGACAAAGTGTAAATCAATCACAAGGGCCCAAGCTACCTGAAGCAACCTATGACAGCTTTCTAGCATTTGAAAGCTGCAAGTGGGACATAATTCAATTAATTTCAGTTCAGAAAACACCTATTAAGTAACTGTTGTGCAGAGAACACCAAGCTAGGAATTAGGAAAAATAAAAGGTTTGGATAAGATGTGGTCCTAGCTATCATGAAACATAGTTTAATAGGGAGGTTTGGTGGTGCAGTGGATAGAGCTTTCAACCTGGAGACAGAAAGACCTGAGTTCAAATTCTGCGTCAGATCCTTGCTAGCTATTTGACTCCTGGGCAAATCACTTAACTTCAATTTGCTTCAGTTTCATCATCTGAAAAATGGGCATAATCACATGGCCTACTTAACAAGGTTATTGTGAGAATCAAGTGGGATAAAATATGTGAAGTGCTTTGTAAATATGAAAATATTAAATAATGCTGGAAGCTTTCAGAATGCTTAGAAAGAATTCTTCAAAGGCAGAAGAAAATAGCTCTGTGTTTGATCTTGGAGTAGTATTGATTTTCCAGTAATTTAAGCAAATATCATTTTAACTTTCCACTGAAATTTTGATTAAAATGGATTCCATATAGTTTTTTTAACTATAGAGAATTGATAATGAATTAATTTTTCATATTATTCTTTAATAGTTCTTTTCTGTAAATGGTCAGCTTAAAATTATTTCTTGCTGGTGAATTATTTCTTTCTTAGGGAAACATAGTATTGTAATAATTAAAATAGCTAGCATTTATACAGCTGTTGTTGTTTGTCTGATGTTCTTGAAGAGGACCAACGGCATCAGAGAGTGATATCTTGACTTGTGCATAAATTGGATTTAAGTGAGGCAGAGCTACACAAAGTCATCAGCCTCATTCTCTCCTCCAGAGTCATCAAAGTCCTTTGGCAAGAGAAAAGTCAAGATGACTGGTGATGGCCAGGGCACACTTGAAGGGTCTTTAAATATCTCCATTTATCCTCACAGTAACACTGGTGGGTAGGTGTTATTATTATCCTCATTTTTTCAGATGGGGAAATTGAGGCAGACAGGTTAAGTGACTTGCCCAGAGTCACACAGCTAATAAGGGTTTGAGGCATGATTTGAACTTGTCTTCCTGTCTTCATGTTGAGAGTTCAATCTACTGTGCCACCTCGCCCCCTCATTAGACTATAAATTTCATGAGGTCTAAGGCCACATCCCATCCAAACTTGGCATGTTTTCCAATGTGTAGCCTGGTTTCTGTGCACAATAGCTATCTGATAAGTGTTTTCTGAACTGAAACTAATTGAATTATATACCATTTTTGGCTTTGAAATTCTAGAAAGTTCTCATAGGTTGGTTCAGGTAGTTTGAGCCCTTGTGATTGATTTATAGTTTACCTTTCTTTGGGACTGGAATGAGTAAATCATTCAGTAATTCACAAGTTCTACAAATTCATTCATTATCATTGAAACCTGGGGCTTCTAGGTCCTGGGTTCTCTTCAATGTGCCACATAGCTGCCTATATAAATGGTGGGGGTAGGGAGGTCTGGACTGTAAGATCAGAACTTAACAAGTTCAGAAAAGGTATGGCCAAAGATGGTCATTGTCATGATGTTTTTCTGCTTATTAGGTTTTCAGAATGGTAAATTAGATGAGATACTTCTTAGAGCTCTAGTCATCTGCTTTAATGAGCAACTTTTCTGTTATACTAAGATTTTCTCATGGGGCCCATAGCTATAGAACTTTTTAATTCAGTAATTAAATAGGAAATCCTTCCCTGTCTTATTGAACTTTCAGGGCTTCATTCATAACTTCGCCTTTTACATTTTTGAGTATACAGACTCTTGATCAAGATTTTTATCCAGAAAATTAGAAAAAAAAATGTATTGTAGAATTAGCGCAAACCCAAGGTCAAGACAGAGATGGTTCAAATTAATTCCTTCCTTCCTTCCTCTTGTTTTGACCTGATCATTTGAGATTCAAGACAAGCATGGCCTCCAGGGAGCTAGGTAGATTTTCAGTAGAGGTTTATGGGTAAAATATGGCCAGGGTACAAAGAAGGCAAGAAATGGAGAGGGTTAGATCTTCTTCGGGGTGATGAGCACCCACTTGTCCACCCTCATCTAATTATGGATCTTTCAAAGTCTCTGACAACTGGTGCTTCTCATCCCTTTCTTCTCTCAGCAATTTTCTAATATGGACAATTGTCCATATGGGTCACCTTCTCCCTTTGTGTATAGTAGAATAATGAACAATCATGAAAAAATATGGATGTTTCTAGCCTCTGGTGACCTAAGCTGAATTCAAGGTAGAATGACGAGGTGGAAGTTCCAATTTGGATACTGTTACGTCAAATACAAGTGGTTGGATCACATATACAGCCAGGAACCTGTGGTCATCCATATTTCATGTCTTCATAGTGCTTTTAACAAAATCAATATATGTATTTTTAAATCAGATTTCATTGCCACCCATCTGGAACTCTGAAGAGTTTCTAACAGAAAATAACAGCATTTCTAACAGAAAAAAAGTTTGTATTTTAACCATCTGATTAGTGTATTTGAACAGGGTAATCTAACAAAACATAAAGTTGTTTATAGGCTTTTCTATTTTTGTGTAAATTCTGTCATGTGTTCCCAAAAACTCTATCATGCCATGATATTTCTTTGCATCTTACCTTAGACATTTCTCTTGCTGAAATAAAGGCCCCAGTTCATTTACTCATTCATTCATTCCTGCAAGTATGTTTTCATTCATTTCATTTATTCATTCATTTACTCCATTCATGCAACCTATGTTTACAGACAGCCCACTTAATACTATACATATACTATGCCAGGCCTATAGGCTTAAATTATTTGTAATTCTTTTCTTTGCATATTTCAGGTTCAAGTTCTGGACTTTTCAAGTCCATAACAAATTAAAAGTTTGGTTGTTTTTTGTTTTTGTTGTTTGGTTGTTTTTTTAAACATGGATTTTTTTTCAAGTGCTTTTCATAGCTCCTCATGCCTCCTTTGTGGGAAGAAAAAAAATTTTTTTTTTTAAATCACAGTATTTTTTCTTCTTTCCTTTACACAGTGTGAGTTTTCATAAATCCTAGGCCAGTAGAAACTGATTAGACATTTCATTCTCTTCTTAGGAAATGGATGAAAGGTTTAATTCCTGACACAAACAGGAAAGTACTGTAGCAAGTGGTTTGTCCCCCAGGCACCGCCTCTTTAAATAGCTGCTCAGCTGTGTGAATGAGTTTTCCATTTAGACCAGAAACCCCATGGCTCTTTGTTCCTCTGGTCCCGTCTGGCTGGAGGCACCAAGTGTTATGCTATCAAGGAGTGTTTAGATAGCCTTCAGAATGTGCAGGTTGGGGAATGTGGGCTGGAGGATGACCTCTTGCCACCAGGGCCATTGGGAAACTTGGTTGTAAAGATGTTTTTGCCCTTCTCCCTTAAGGAAAGGATATCATTGGTGGGGCTTTTAAGCTTCTTGCTACAAGGTAAGACACAGATCTTCCTAACTCAGGAAATTCTGACCACTGATTTCATTTTGAGGCCTATTTCTCCCTTTCCCTTCAAAGACATATGGAAGAGAGCAAGTACTGGGGGATATTGGTTTTGGAAGTCATTTGTTTAAGAATGGGAAGGTGGCACTGTTTTGTAGGTAGTTAAAAAGCACAAGGTAGTAAAATAATATTCAACTTTCCTTTGGGTCTTTACAAAGAAGGATTGAATCTTACCGAAGGAGAAACAGGCAACTCGATTCTGAAAGCGCCTAAAAGTTGTAAGCTGATTAGGTATATTTTCTCTTGCTTTAATACACCAGGAAAACCTAACACAAAAGTTAAGCATGGATACCTGCTTCCCTCTTTTTAACTAGCAATAGTTAATACTTTTTCTAAATATAAAAAAATACTTTCCCAATTAGATTACGCCTTTGAGCCACTGAGTGTTGTTGAGAGGGTGTTGGGGGTTGAAGGAAACAGATACTAGATTTAATCTGGTAATAATCGAAAGAGACCAGTTAAACAGTATGTTAATGGAAGGCTAAAGGGGGGGTGGGGAAAGGGAGAGGGAGGGAGGTGGAATCTACTTCCTGTCATAGTGTAGAAGCATTCCAGCTATCTAAACCAATCCTTCCAGGTAATCATTTACCTATTTTTGTCTACCTCCACTGGGAGTCATTCTGCCGCCTGAGTTATCTATTCCAAGCTCCAAGGGACTGGGCCAGCAGCTCAGTTTGGTGTTTAACCCAGCCATGCTCATCTTCCCTCCTCCTTGTCGAAGCCCTGCTCTCTGCTTTCTACCAGAAGGTAATGGGGTGGAGGACACCCGGCAGGATTAGGCTGCAGTCGACTTTGCCCAGAAGAAATAGGTAGGTGAGTAAGGAAAGTGTTCTTCCCCCTCATTCTCATGACTCATATAGAATATTTACTCACTTCTACACTTAGGTTGTGTGTTTTAGACCTCTGTGTATGTATTAATTCTTTGCCCTCTCCTAAAATATGGGTTTCTAGATCAGAGTATGGTACAAGAATGTATTACCCTAATTCAGGTCTTTTCAGTAGGAAAATATAATTTGCAAGCATACTCTAGCAGCTTGATTGTTGATTTCTTCTTTGTATGCTTATTTTGGGGTGTGCTTTGATGCGCTAGGATGTAGTGATTTGGAAAGAGCATTGCATAGAACCCCTAAGATCTGAGTTTGACTCCCAGCCTTGCTTTACCTCTTAGATCCTTAGTTTCCTCATCTGTAAAATGGGGGTGATAATACCTGAACTCCTCCACTCAAGCCTTTGTGGGTAGGAGGTGGTGACCTTGGGTTCTCAAAATCTAAGAAAGTGGAAGAGCTCAAAGTAGTATTTATTAAGCACTTACTATGGACTAAGACACTGTGCTAAGCTCTGGGAAAAGAAAGAAAGGCAACAGCATGGTCCTTTGTGTTCAAGGATCTCACATTGTAATGGAGGAAAAAATAGGCAAACAACTAGTACACATGTAAGATTTATAATGTAAATAGAAAGTAATCTAGAGAAAGGGGAGGGGATTGGACTGGGGAAAGGTCTTAAGAAGAAGGTGGAATTTGAGCTGGCTCTTGTGAAAAGTTGGGAAATGGGAGTCTCATGTCATGTTCAAGAAATAGCAAGAATACCTGGATCCTAGAGTACCCTGAGCAGGGGAATAAGGTGGGAGAAGACCTGAAAGGTAGGAAGGGGCCAGAGAACACCTGGATCCTAGTATACCCTGAGCAGGGGAGTAAGGTGGGAGAAGACCTGAAAGGTAGGAAGGGGCTGGTGGTTAAATGCCAAAGGGAAGATTTTTCTACTTGATCCTGGAAGAAATAGAGAATATATAAAAATGGAATACTTAGAGTGAGGGGGCACCATGGGCAACACCCCCTTTGGGAAGGAGAGAAGCTTTGGGAAGATCAATTTGAAACCAAGTAGAAGATGGACTGACCCTACCAAACCAGAAAGACTTTGAGTACAGCCCAGCCGTGGAACCAAGCCCTAGCTAAGTATAGAAAGGGGAATAAGTCTGGCCAGCCAGTGATTTATTTGCCACATTCCCTCACAAAGACTGTAAAGTGTAGAGGGAGTACCCTTATTAAAGTAATGCCTGCTTGTTGTAAGGATCCATTGGAATAATGTATATGAAGTGCTTTGTTTAACCCAAAACACATGTAAATACCAGCTATTGTTACTGTCTGTACCATATATTACTTACTAATAATATTTTGCTTCCAGTTTCCTTGTTTTGTAGGGTGTAAGGGAGGGGGAGTGGAGGAAGGTTTTTGTTTTGTTTTGAGTGGGGCTTGGGAGGGAAGAAGAGGAGAAAGGTCTTGAATCTGACTTATTTGAATTTCCCTCCCTTTAATTTGGAGACTTTGAGCTTCTGTGAAGTTGTAATCTTGTCCATCAGACCTTGGTGTGCCTTTCCCTTAAATAGAATTGGGAGAGGACTTGTGATTTCATTGAAATAGTGAAATCCCAGGTGAGAAAACTCCACCAATGCAGGTCCACATCTTCTCAGCAATTTATAATCTTAGATACTTAACCTAGGTTAATTCAATTCAAATCAAGAAGCATTTATCAAGCACTTACTGTGTGCCAGGCATGTGCCAGGCCCTCGGGACAGGCAGTCATTGAAAACCCTGAGAGGGGCAACTAGTCCAGCTCTGGCCTTCAAGTTAGGAGGACCTGAGTTCAAATGCAGCCTCAGATGCTGTGTGACCCTGGACAAGTCACTTAATCCTGATTGTCTCAGAAAAAAAAAAAAAAAAGGAAAGAAAGAAAGAAAAAAAAAGAAAACTCTCGGAATTGGGGGACCTAGTGTCCCAGGCAAAGGACAATGGGGACACAGTGTCACTGGATCACAGAGTACAGGGAAAGGGAGTAAAATAAAGAAGACTGGAAAGGTAGGAAGGAGTTTTGAAAAGCCAAACAGGATTTTACATTTCATTGAAGTGATAGGTCCCTGGAGTTCATTGAGTTGGGGGTGGGGGAAGAAGGGTGGTGATATGGTCAGACCTGGGCATTAGCAGGGTCAGTTTGATGGCTGAATGGAGGATGGACTGGAGTAGGGAGAGACGAGACAGGGAGACCAATCAGCAGACTATAGCAGTAGTCCAGGTATGAGGTGATGAAGACCTTTGCTAGGGTGATGGGGGTGTTAGAGGAAAGAAGGCTACATATAGCAGAGGTATCTCCTGTACAAGAGTGGAAAAAAAGGAAAGCTTCTTAGGCCCCATTGCGTCTTCATCATGACTTTTTCCAGGTTAGTTTAGAGGACCTGGGTGAGGTACTTCATTTCTTGGAGTTTTAAAACCAAGGTGTTAGTTTTTAAGTAATTAAGTTGTCCCAGCAAAGACAAGGTTCAGACTGGGAGAAATTTCCAGAGTTTCATAGTCAAAGTAGAAAATGGTATCCATACCTTGACCTACTCATTTGTTTGTGAAAAGAATACTTTAATTTTTATGTGCCTTAATAGTTATTTCTTGTTAGGAAGCCTTTCTTTAACCTTAAGTAAACTTGTAAGGAGTCTAATTCCCCTGCGGCTGTTAGGAGGTTGTCTCTAATTCATTCCACACCTTAATTTTCATGCTGCCTGTAGATGTGAATAAGATTACCATCCCCTGGTGGGTGTCTTGTCTTTTTAAGGCACATTTTACAAAGCCCTGGTTACAATCCCTTGTTCAGAGATCAAGTGAATAACAGCTATGCTAATCAAAAGTAAGTTTAATAAGATAAGATTTTATGTTTAGATTTGAAAAAGTCAACAAAGGGCTTTGCTTTACTATTCTAAAGCAGAAAAAAAAAATCCTTGGGACATGGAGCCATTGCAACTTTGGGGCCTCCCCAAGCCAGCGGAATTTCCACAGATAAGGAATTCCAAAGACAATGGGCACAGTGATCTAAGACTGTGTTAGCCAATGTCTTGGCAGAAATGCCAGGAATAGATAACAAAATAGCTGCAGTGACCCCCTCCCACCTCCTTCCCCCACCCCCAAGCATGTGAGAGAGGGAAAAACCATAGGTATTAAATGAACTGAAAAAGAACACACCATCTTAATGCAAACAGCAGAATTACACATTGAAGCCTTGGAAGACAGCCTCTTGAACCACCTTCAGCAGAATACAGGAGCTTGTTTTAATGTCTGTTAAAAGCCCCAGTGGTGGGTTTTTGAATCATTGGTGATTGAGGTAAACACAGACCCTGCCTGGAAATTTTCCAGAGGTAGAGAGTTGAAACAGTTCAGCCAAGATGCACAGTATTATTATAACAAAGACATGGAGAAGAAATTCACTACCCTCTGGAGAGAGATAGCATAACAACCTTGTAAGGGTTGTCTGTGGGTATAGTACTTACTTGTTGACTGAGCCTTGTGCTAGTGAAAAGACAGATTATCACACCAAGAGCCATCATCCCCAGGATATGTACACATGTATCCAAGCTCGGATCAGAAGAGAAAGATTGAGAGTTGTTTCTCAGTGATACTCAACACCAAATAAGACTAAATCTATGAAAAAAAAAAGCAATTCAATTTAAGAGTGAATGTTTCGATAATACAAATTTTGATTCGATGGACATTCATTCCTAAACAACTTGTTTTTCAGTCATTTTTTTCAGTCGTGTCTGACTTTTCATGATCCATTTGGGGTTTTCTTGACAAAGATACTAGAATAGTTTGCTATTTCCTTTTCCGCTCATTTTATAGATGAGGAAACTGAGGCAAACAGGGTGAAGTGACAGGGTCACACAGCTATTAAGTGTCTGATGCCAGATTTGAACTCAGGGAGATGAGTCTTCCTGACTCCAGGCTCAGTGTCATCTAGCTGCCCAAAGGGAGAATAAATAATAGATGAGAATGACAGTCAGGTTTAGGTATCACAAAGGCCTAAAAGTAATTATTAGGAATAAGTAGACTTTTGGTCATTCAGTCAGTATGCATTTATTAGGTGTCTACCATGTGCCAGGCACTGTGCTAAGTGCTAGGGATACAATTTGGGGGGGGTGGGAAGACAGCCTCTGCCATCATGAAGCCTACAGTCTAATGGAGGAAGAGAGCACACAAAAAGAAAACAGAAAGCTAATAACCTTCTCTTTGTATTGGAGTTATGTGTAGCATGTATCATCACTTCCCCTATTTACTAACTGAATAGATATGAAGATTTGAACGTTTGTTTTTTATAGTGGTAGGTCTTATGACTGGAAATATTTTCTTCCGTTGGGACTAATGGGGGATTCAGGAAAAAAAATGATGAAATAGTCAGTGCTGGAAGAAAGAACCCCTTTAATTTGGGCTGTTCAAGGTAAGACCAGGTAGCTTCATCAGGGACAACCTGAGAGTTTCCATTCTAATGGGGGAGACATATACATAAATACAAAAAGAGTAGATACAAGGCAGTTTTCAAAGACAGCACTAGCCACTTGGAGGACTGGGAAAGGACTCTTGCTGAAGGTGACATTTGAGCTGAGTCCTGAAGGAAGCCAGGAATTCTAAGCAGTGGAGGTGAGGAGTAAGAGTATTCCAGGCATGAGCGGCAGTCGGTGCTAAGCATCGAACTTTATGCAGTATAAAATAAACATAGACTAAGTAAAGCTCATGATACTTCATTCAATAAACCCCCAACATCCTCACTTTTAAAGACTTAAACCCATTATATTTCAGGGATTTGCACTTTGGAGAAGCACTTAGCTGTAAAGAAACTAAACATGGGATGCCAGTTTCCAAATAGTCCTTCCCTTGATTTCAAAGAAAGCTACAAGCAAAGAAAGGCCCATGGGGATGAGCTGCAGGGTGGGCCCCTTGAAAATACCACGGATTCTGGGAAACCTGAAGTCGCTGTTGACCCAATGTCTACGCCATTTGGGTAGGATGCCCAAATAGCCTTGTGAATATTCAATTCGGCATGCTTTGTTATGAACATAATTAAAATGGAGGATAACAGATGAAGTCACTTCAAAAGAACCCTTTCAAATAATAGCACATCCTGTTAGGTTATTAATTGCCTTTCATTACATGCCTTGTCAACTTAGTATTATCAAATACCCTCAGAGGGCATTTTAATTAATTTGTTATGGGATGCATGGTGGGACTCTCCCCCCCCCCCCCTGCAGACTTTTTATTAACAAATTGAGGCACAGTCTCCTCATGAAGCAGGTGACAGGGTGGGGATAGAATTTGGCAATAACAGAACATTTAAATGATTTGGAACTTATATAGCATGAAAGAGAAGAATGTGGTACTTACTGAAATTTTAGAAGAGCATAAGATTGTGATAATGTGTGGAGGATTCTGCAGATTAAAGTCCTGGACACAGCAGATGGTTCCCACTACCACGATGTTCTCATGGCATGAATTCAAAGAGTATCAGTAAAACTGAGGTTTGGAATGATCCCAAACACTTCCCCATCCCCCACTAGAAAACTACTGATCCTATTAATGGTGAGAATGAATGGTGGGAAAAATCATTAGGTTAAGGTTTTTTTTTTAATTTAAATTTTTATTGACTTTTGTGTTTGTTTTTATATCAGTTTCATCCCCAGATAATCTCTGTCTCCCCTTCCTCTCCCCTTATAATAAAGAAGAAAAAAATGAAAAAAAATTTTGATAAAATTAACTAATGCATCAAATGAGTCTGATAGTAAGTGTGATTTTTCTCATCCATGTCCTGTCACCTCTGAGAAGAAAGGAATAGAAGGCAAATTTTTCAACACTTTCCCATTTGAATTGAAGAACTTCCAATTTCATTGCTTCGGTCAATGGCAACACTAGTCATCAGTCTCTCATGTGTATAATTTGGGGGTTATCTTTGACTCTTCCTTTTCCTTTACTTCTTTCTCCTTCTCCTCCTTTGTATAAATTAGTCTTTAAGTCCTTCACCTTTTATCTCCATATCTCCCATGGCCAGTATCCTAGTAGGTTGTTGTTCAGTTGTGTCCAATTCTTTGTTGACCCCATTTGGGGTTTTCTTGGCAAAGATTTTGGAGTGGTTTACCATTTTCTTCTGAGGCAGACAGGATTAAGTGACTGGCCCAAGGTCACACAGCTAGTAAGTGTCTGAGGCTAGATTTGAACTCACCAAGAAGAGTCTTCCTGACTCTAGGCCCCTGGCTGTGTGCACTATGTTGCCACCTAGCTGCCCCTGTAGTGCAGGTAAGCCCTCATTATCATTCCAACTATTTCAATTGGTTCCTAGTCTTCCTACCTCTTTATGTCCTCCCTTCAGATTACTGACCAAATAATCTTTCATATACGTAGAGTTATTCATATCACTCTTCTACTCAAGTTTATTTATTCATTTTTTTTTTTTTGGCTGGGCAATGGGGTTAAGTGACTTGCCCAGAGTCACACAGCTAGTAAATGTTATATGTCCGAGACCGGATTTGACCTCAGGTCCTCTTGAGTCTGAGGCCAGTGCTCTATCCAGTATGCCACCTAGCTGCCCCTCTACTCAAGTTTTTACTGGTTCACTTTCAACACCTGAGTAAAACTCAAACTACTTAGCCTGGCATTCAGGGCCCTCCACAATCTGGTCCCACCCTACCTTTGCAGGCTTCTCTCATATAATTCTGCTCTAGGAACATAATAATACTAGCAAGCTAGTGACTTTCTGTGTTTGGAACATACTTCTTCCCACCTTTTTTCCCTCTTGTGCCTTTGTTCACACTGTACCCTCTATCTGGAATATTTTCCTTTCTTCTTTTGCCTTTTGAGTCCCTAAACATCCTGAAATCTTTAACGCATGTCACCTCTGCTACACAAAACCCTCCCTTATTCTCCCACCCAGTCAGGAACTTACTTTCCTTCTCAGACCTCACATAGTACATTATATTGCATTTTTCTAATGAACTTGACATTGTGTAGTCTGGTTATTTATATTTATATCCAAACTTGCATTTGACTGTAAGTTCCATGAGAGCAAGGGTCCTATCTTAAATAAACTTTGCATCTCCCCCAGAACCTAAAACACTGGTAGAATAGTAGCATTAAAATATGGGCTTTTGTTTCTGTATGTGTGTGTGTGTGTGTTTCCATTCTGATTCCTCTCTGATGCTGGAAGTATTAAGAACCAATGCAGTTAGAAATCTTTTTCTTTCTCTCTCTCTAAATATCTATCTATCTATATCTATATCTATATCTATATCTATATCCATATCTATATCTATATCTTAGATTGTAACCTCCTTGAGGGCAGGGATTGTCTTTTGTCTCCTTGTGTATCTTTAGTACTTAGCTCACTGCCTGGTACATAGTAGGTGCTAAATAAATGGTGGTCAGTTGATTATCTGTTAATTCACTGACCACTGCAACCAATCTGTTAGTTGACTATTACTGAGTACCTACTGTAGGACTAAGTGTTATGTTATGTATGTATATCGGTGGTGGGGGTAATATACAAAGAAATATAAAATGAAATATCTGTCCTTAATGTTACTAGTTAATAATCCAGTTGGGGAGATAACACATGGACATTTAAGCGACAATATGAGAGATCTTGTTGACGAGATCAGAGGAATTTCATGAGATCTCAGTAAGGTAGAGTGACATAGGAAGGCTTCATGGAAGAAGATTGGTTCAGAGCTGGCCCTTGAAGTTGTAAGTGGAAATTTGCTACATGGAGTCAGGATAGGCTGGCCCAGATCCATGAACTGTGAAGACTAACTGACTAGTAGCCATGTTAGGAATGGACCGAGTTTGCTTCTGGACTTTATGTTTAAGCCTAGATCTGAAAACTGAGATTAGCCTTAGGGCAGAGCCCAAGCAAGAAGGGCTACCGCTGGTCCTTCCAACTATGGGTTTCAGGAAACATGTAGTCATGCGTCATTCCAACGCAGAGTTCAGGGATATCAGATACAAAGCTGGACTCGTGTGCAGCACTTGACTCTCAGTACATCATCTGGTTCTCCCTCTCCGTCCCCTCCATCTCCAGCTTTTGGACAGAATGTGGTTCTTTTGTGATATTTGCATGTGCAATCAGAGCTTCACAAAAAATGAGTAAATATTTATCAAATACTGACCATATCTTTAATTATACTCTGCCAGAAGCTATCAGAAAAAAAGAGAAAGAAATGCTGGGGCAGGGATAAATGTCCTTCTAGCAGATATATGACCTCTGCTCCTAAGCAGTATATATTCTAGTTGAAAAATAATATGAAAATAGATTAAATAGCAAACAATACAGGAGGACATATAGTTAGATATTAAATTTACTACAGGTAATGCTGTAGAAGTTGAGAGGAAGAAGATTAAAACAGGCTGGAATAGTTAGGCCAAGAAGGCTTAATGAAGAAGGTGGGACCCAAAGGAGGGGAAGGATTTGGATCAGTGGAGAGGAGAAAAAAAAGGCAGTCGTGGTAGGGGGAACAACACTAATAAAGGGTTGGTGTATGGTATACTAGACAAAGTACTAGACTTGGAAACAAAGGAACTGGGTTCAGGTCCTTGCTCTAGTATTGAATACCTGGGTAATCTTGGTCAAATCACTTCCTCTCCCTGTGCCTCAGTTTCCCTGTCTATACAGCGGACTAGATGGGCTTTGAGGCTCCTTCTGGCTCTAAATGTATGATCCTATGAGAAGCAGTGTGGTCTGGTGAACAGAAAGATGGCCCTGGAGTCAGAAAGACCTGGGTTCCAATCCCACTTCTGACACATACGTGGCTATGTCACTCAGGTAAGTCACTTAACCTCTAAATGCTCCGGGCATCCTGCGGTGCTTCAGAAAGGAAGTTGGTTTAGAGCTGGCCCTTGAAATGTAGGTAGGAATTTGTACATGGAGTCAGGAAGATAGGCTGGCCCAGATCCGTGAACTATGATGACTAACTGACTAATAGTCGTGTGAGAATGGAGTTAGTTTGGGCAGCTAGATGGTGCTGTGGATACAGCACAGGACCTGGAGTCAGGAGGACCTGAGTTCAAATCTGGCCTCAGACACATAACACTTACTAACTGTGTGACCTTGGGCAAGTAACTTAATCCCATTGCCTCGCCAAAAAAAAACCCAAAAAAGAAACAACAAAAAAAACCCCAAAAGAATGGAATGAGTTTGCATCTGGACTTTATGTTTAAATCTAGAACTCAGAACTGAGACAGACTGGTGTGACATAGGTAGATAGGTAAGTTTTCTTAGAGATAAGGAAACTGAGACTCACAAAGAGTCCAAAACCTTAAGGGGATCTTTGAAAACCAGGTTAGAGGAATTTGGCTTTGATGTGGCTCGAAGTAGGGATCCATTACAATGGTTTCTTAACATTATTTTTGTTGTTGTTGTTGAACAAGGGAGGAAGATGATGAAAAAGGATTAAAAATTCATAAGGATTTCATTTCTCAAAAATTCTTTCTAATTTAACAATCTTGAGGACTAATCTCTGATCATAAGCCCTTCCCCTAGCCAGATTCTAAGTGACATGCTTAGGTAAATAACAGCATCTCCCCATGGAACTTCAAACAATCTGGGAAGTCAGAATTGTTTATGTTGGAGCAACTGTTGAGAAGCAAATGGCTTTAAGCTACATGGGGCCCTAATGAATTTCATGAACTGATTTGTAGCCCATCAAACAAACAAACAAAAATGTGAAAAATAATAGTTTTATGACATTTTTTTGAAGACTCATTCCAGTGCTCTTCATATAACCCAAATTACTATTGTAATTGGCATATTTATCAAATTTGCAGATGACAGAAACCCAGGAAGGATAGTTAACATGTTAGGTAATCCAAAAAGATCTTGAGAAGCTAGAGCATTAATTGGGCTGAGATGAAATTGAATATGACTAAATGTATTTTTTTTTCAAAAATCAACTTTAGAAATACAAAATGGGGACATATGGCTAGATAGTAGTTCAATTTGAAAAAGATCTGAGGTTCTTAGTAGACTGCAAGATCAATATGGTAGCCAAAAGAGCTATTGCAATCATAGGTAGCCTGAAAAAAGATATGAAAAAAAGATTGCTAGATCTAGCAAAAGAATACATTTGAAAAACTCTGCTCTAGTCAGACCTCATCTAGGCTGTTGTGCAGTTCTGCACCCCATATTTTAGGAATGACATTGAGCTTGAAAGCTTTCAAGGAAATGCCACCAGAATTATGAAAGGCCTTTAAATCATGACATAAGTAGATGAGTTAAATGAACTGGGAATGTTTAGCCTGGAGAAGAATAGACTTAGAGGGTATGCAGATGGAGGCTATAATAGCTGTGGTTGAGTATTTTACAGGCTTTTATATGAAGTAGGGTTAGATTTGTCTTGCTTGGGTTCGTGTGACAGAAATAGGAACAAAGACAGAAATGATAGGAAAGCAAACTTAGTCTTATAGAGTAATCCAAAAGTGAAATTGACTGTCTTAGAAGGTGGACCTCATTGAAAGTCTTTGACCCCTTGAGTTTGTGATAGTTAGGTTTCATTTTGGGGGAAGGATACAAGCTAAGATAAGATCCCTTCTAACTCTGTGATTGTGGTAGTAGAGCTAATCTAGTGCATATTAAAATTAAAGTCACTGTACTGTTCCTGAAAGGATAACTCATTGGAATGCTGTTGAATTGCTAACTGTTTTTGTCAAAACAAGTTGTGCACATTTTAATACCATAGTAGAAAGATGTAGGGAAGGGGAAAAGAAGCGAAAGAATGTATTTGGTCTGGTGAGTGTACTGTAATTAGATTCAGTGAGTGAGAACATAAAGACCTGTTACGTAAAATTAGAATTTACCCCTGGCCTCCCCTCCCCCAAGAAAAAAATCTCATTGGTTTTACCGATCTGTGACCTTCTTGGTCTTCCTTAATAGAATGTCCCCTTGGTGTCCCCTCATTTACCCAATTCCCATCTCTTTCTTTCTATAGAATCATTCTGAAGTATGTATAATTCATAGATGGTTAAACTTTTTGAGATAGACTTTTAATTATATCATATTTAATTTGACAAGATTGAACCTGTATTCCTTAGCTGGGAACATCTTTCATTCATTTGTAACAAAGATTCGGTTGGGATAAAGTCTGAAAGCAAATTTCTTTTGCCGATCTTAAACCTTTTATGGACCTGTCCATTCCTTTTCCAACTTTGTGAGGTCACCCTTGTATAGTAGCATAGGAGTAAGGAAATCTTGGCTTTGTTACTGATTTCCTCTGTGACCTTGGTCAAGCCGCTTTTCCTGCCTGATCTGATAGCTGTAATTCTCAGTGATGATCTGATTTGCTCTATCAAATATACTAAACATTCCAACGTGGATTACTTTATATGATTTTGATGTTGTCCCTGGGGACAAGATTTGAAATGAGAAGATTTGGGTTAGAGTTCTGATTTTGCAACTTACTAACTTTGTGACTGTGAACCACTCTCAACCTGTGTTTTCATCTATAAAATAGGGATGAGTATGTGTTCTTCCTACTTCTTACTGTTATTGTAAGGAAGGCACTTTGGGTACTGTAAAGTACTATATGAAAGTGATCTATTATTATTATTATCTGGAAACTAATTTTGATGAAAGGAAAAATCTACCCGAGCATACAAATAGTAATTTTCATCATTCTTCTTAAATGTAAATTTTAACATAAATCCAACAACTTAAGGAAATATTAGGATTAGCCTAATAAAGGGTATGCTAAGCGCAGGGATGCAAAGAGTTCATTTCTATCCCCAAGAAACTTATGATCTAATGGGGGAAACAACATGCAAACAAATACAAAGCAAACTACAAATCATGATAAATAAGAGATAATTAATAAAGGGAAGGCATTGGAACTAAGAAGACTTGGGGAAGGTTTCCTGTAGAAGGTGGGAAGGCCAAGGTCTCCCACTGCATCCAGGGCCATCTCCAGTTGTCCTGATCTACATCTGGTCACTGGACCTAGATGGATCCAGAGGAGAAAGTGAGCTTGGTGACTTTGCACAGCCCTCCCTCACTTAAATCCAATTCACTTGCAAGTCATGGCACCGCCTTCCTGATATCCTGGTCTTTTTTGAGAATGAAGGACAAACAACAAAGGAAGCTAAGGAGGTCAGTAGGGAGAGTGTTCCAGGTATAGAGGTCAGCTAGAAAAAATGCCCAGAGCTGAGAGATGGAGAATCTTGTTTGTGGGAACAGCCAGGAGACCAGTGACACCAGATGAAAGTGTATGTTAAGGGGAGTGAGGTGTAAGAAGACTGGAAAGATAAAAAGAGGCGAGGTTATGAAGGCCTTTAAATGCCAAACACAGCATTTTGTATTTGTTCCTGGAATCTATAGAAAGCCACTGGTCTTTGTTGAGTAGAAGAGGTAACATGATTGGACCTGTGCTTTAGGAAAACCAATTTAGTGACTTTGTAAAACAAAACAAAACAAAAATATACATACACACATGTGCACAAACATATACATATATGCATCCATATACCCATATATACACATACATTTTTATGTGCCAAACACTGTGCACGCCCTGCCCTCAAGGAGCTCACGGTCTAACTCCAGGAGACAGCATGCAAATAACTATGTACAAACAAGCTAGAGACAGGATAATTTAGAATTTATTTAAAGATTTAAAGAAAAGCAAACTCCTGTGCAGTTAGGTATTTCTTTCTAACTAATTCTTAACCAAGCTAACCCACATGTTCCCCAAAGCAAGGTCTGAAAAGAATGCATGTTTCAATTTATTCTGAATCTTTATACGTGTTTTCTAGTTGTACTTCTCAAGCCTTCAGGACAGCTAAGCATCAGCAATCTTTAGCCATTTTTCAGTTGTGTTCAACTCTTTGTGATACCACCCCCCTTTTTGTTTTCTTTGGCAAAATTTGAACTCAAGAAGATGAGTCTTCCTGACTTTAGCCCTTGCACTCTATCCACGGTGCCACCCAGCTGCTCTTAAAAGACCCTATTTCTTCCTTCTAAGTTTCCTGCCCTCATTACCCTATACTTCTCTCCACTTATGGAGAAAGAGAAAGGAAAAAAATAGAATTAGTAACAATGTGATGCTTCTAGTCTGTAAAACGTTTGAATTGTTATTTGCCCAATCAGGAAGGACTAACTTTCCCTTCCCTACCTAAATTTTTCTCTCCCTTTCTTCCCCTTTCTAAGATAAAGAAATGGCCCACCTCTGGAGGTAGCAGTCTGTTTTTCTCCTCTGTCTTCGCCACCCGTTACCCCATTATAGGTATTCAAGCAAATACTGGATGACTCATTGGGGGTCGTGGAGAGTAGATCCCACTTAAGGTATAGTTTGGGCTCTTTGACTCCAGTATTGAGAGTCTGTGATTCTTTGATTTCTGTATTTGTACAAATAGTTTCAGAAGCCTCTCTTGTTTTTCTTTTCTTTTATTTCCCCCTATTCCTTGCACTTTTTTCCCCTTCTTTTTCCCATCTTCTCTTTCCAAAAGTCCAAAGTGGACAGATTTCAAGAAGGACAGAAGTTACCTGTGTGCTGGTAAATGTTTAACAACTGACTTTCTGAAGCCAACACACTTTTAACTTTGATCTTAACATATTCTTCATCACTTTCTGTAGTCCAGGGGGGAAGGATGTAGTAGATGCATTTCTGGTTGAACTTTCCTTTGTTTACTCCCTTCCTCATGCACCCAACCCATTGAGCACATCTGGCCAATCCCAGAACATGACTTGGCAGGGACTTTTAGTGCATCGTAGTATATGTTCTCATTAGTTTGTTTACCTCAGCAACAAATAAATATTACCTTTCAGTCTGCTGAGAATTTGATTCAGGCACATTGGTGTGCCAGAGAAATTCTGTGAAGGATAATGGCAATTAATGAGACCTTTAGGAAATATAATTCAGTTTTAATATGGAGGTTTACACTGACAATCTCTGGGTTTGTACATAGGTTAATTGCTAAATTCAGCATTAGATCATTTATCTAATTTGTATAAAGGAGAGGGGAAAATTTATCCTTTGTACTATTTGTTATAGAGCATCTAAGTGGCCCAGTAGATAAAGCATTGGGCCTGGAGTCAGGAAGATTCATCTTTATAAGTTCAAGTCCAGCCTCAGATGCTTACTAGCTGTATGACCCTGTCTGCCTCAGTTTCATCATCTGTAAAATGAATCAGAGAAGGAAATGGCACATCACTCCAGTAGAAAAACTTAAATGGGGTCATAGAGAGTCAGACATGACAGGAAATGACTGAACAACCACAACTATTTCTCAGTCTGTCACCAGGTGGAGATAATCAGATTACTTGCATAACTCAGTATTCATAATATATAGCAACTTAGATATAGAAAAATTTTTTGAAGACCTGCATTGTTATTTTCTTCCTTCCAAAGAAAATATGATTTATTTCAGAAACTATTTACCTCTCAGATATCATGGATTTTGTACTACTGCTTATTCTAGGATTGTTCATAAGTTAGCTAAATGTGCTTAAAAATATTTGGAAAAAAAAGAAGGTATCAGGTGATGTTTTCCAGAAGGTAACTCACTAAAATGACATCAGATCTCCCATCACAATCCTTCTCCTCACCCTACAACCCACACACTTAGCACTCTCAAAGATATGTCATTAGGCCAGCATGCTCTCAAACTAGGATTTTCCTTGTACTTCATCAATTAATAGCATTTCTTAAGCACTTACTATGTGCTGGAATTGTGCTAAAGATTGGGCATACTTACCTAAAGCAGGAAGAGCGAAAACAGAGGAAGAAAATTACAGATCAATTTCCCTAATGAATATGGTTGCAAAATTTTTAAATAAAATATTAGCAAAGAGATTACAGCAACTATGACCAGGTGTGATTTATACCAGGAATGTAGGGCTGGTTTAACATTAGGAAAACTATCAGCATAATTGACCATATCAATAACAAAACCAACAGAAATCATATGTTTAACTCAATAGATGTGGAAAAAGCTTTTTGACAAAATACAGCACCCATTCCTATTAAAAACACTAGGAATAAATGAAGCTTTCCTTAAAATGATAAGTAGTATCTATCTAAAACCATCAGCAAGCATTATATGTAATGGGGATAAGCTAGAAGCTTTCCCAATAAAATCAGGAATGAAACAAAGATGACCATTATCACCACAATTATTCAATATTGTACTAGAAATGTTAACTTTAGCAATAAGAGAAGAAAAAAGAAATTGAAGGAATTAGAATAGGCAATGAGGAAACAAAACTATCCCTCTTTGAAGATGATATGATGGTATACTTAGAGAATCCTAGAGAATCAACTAAAAAAATTACTTGAAATTATTAACAACTTTAGCAAAGTTGTAAAATATAAAACAAGCCTACATAAATCATCAGCAGTAAGAGACAGAAAAAGAAATTCCATTTAAAATAACTGTAGACAATACAAAATATTTGGGAGTCTACCTGTCAGGACAAACCTAAGAACTATATGAACACAATTACAAAACTCTTTTCACTCAATTTAAGTCAAATCTAAATAATTGGAAAAAATATCAATTGTTCATGGGTAGGCTGAGCTAATATAGTAAAAATGATAATTTTACATACATTAATTTACTTATTCAGTGTCATACTAATCAAACTACCAAAAATTATTTTATAGAACTAGAAAAAATAAGAACAAAATCCATCTGGAAGAAAAAAAGGTCAAGAATATCAAGGAATTAATGAAAAAAATTGCAAAGGCAGGTGGCCTAGCCATACCAAATGGAACAGTATGTGGTAAAATGGACAGAGCACTGAACTTGGAACAGCACACTCATGTGACCAGAATTCTAGTCCCAGTTCCAGCTTTTACTAGAAACGTGGCCTTAGTCCAGTCATTTTACATCTATTGATCTCAGTTCCCTCTTCTTTAAAATGTAGGGGCTGGAATAGATGACCTCTAAGGTTCCTTTCGGATCACAGAATTCTGTGATTCAGTGATCCATTATAAATGCCGCCAAAGCAGTTTTCTGTAAACACAGCTCTGACCACGTCCCTCCCCCTAGCCAGGGAATGACAGTGACTCCCTATCGTCTACGTGAGAAAATAGAAACTTTTCTCTTTAGCTTTTGAAGCCCTTCATAACCCATCTCCAGTCTGTCTTCCCTGCCTCGTTATGAATTACTCCCTTTCTGTAATCCTGCCAAACTGGCCTTGCCTCTGTTCTTCATACAACATTCCTTCTCCTATTTCTGTGCCTTTCTACAGGGCTGGAATTCACTCCCACCTCCCCTTGGCTTTATAAAATCCTTCTTTTCCTTCAAAAGACTATTGAAGAATAATACATAATAATACCTTTTCTGATCTCCCTCTCAACTGCTAGGGTCCTTGCTTCCATTTTAAAGGAGAGGGGACCGAGATCAATAGATGTTAAATGTCCATTTTTCTGCCCAACTTCCTAAGCTTGGTTGCCTGCCCACTAATGGGAGACATTGTAAAAACTGCTTGGAACTGCCTTTCCATCCCACTACCTCCCAGCTCTGTTGAACCCATCTGGCCAGTCACAGAACATGGCTTGTCAGTGAAATTTAGAACGTGGTAGTATACATCAGTCCTACCTGGAGGTTGAGCATTCATCTATAAGTTATTATGAACGACTGAAAGTCATTGTAATATAGGGGCAGCTAGGTGGCTCCGTGGATAGAGTGCTGGGCCTAGAGTCAGGAAGACTCATCTTCTTGAATTCAAATCTAGCCTCAGACGCTTTCTAGCTATGTGACCCGGGGCAAGTCACTTCACCCTGTTTGTCTCAGTTTCCTCATCTGTAAAATGAGCTGGAGAGGGAATGGGAAACCACTCCAGTGTCTTTGCCAAGAAAACCCCAAATGGGATCAGGAAAAGTCAGACATGACTGAGCAAACATCTTAAAATTACTGCCCTGATAGGTTCTTGGCCTTCCTCCTCCCCTATTCGCAAACGTGAATGTTGAAACTGTTAGGCCTAGTATCTTCACTGATTCTCGAGTGACACATAAAGACTCTTGTCTTCCAAAACACAAAGCATAAATGAATGTAACTTAAAATAGTAATAATAATAGCTAGCATTTACATAGTATTGTAAATTCTATAAAGCATATCACTTCCAGCTGATCCTTACACCAACTCTGAGAGGTAGGTGCTCTTATTTTCTCCATTTTACAGATGAGCAACTGAGTTCACAAGAAGTTAAATGAATTGTCCAGGATCACACAACCAGTAAATATCTGAGACCAGATTAGAATGCAGGTCTTTCATGACTTGGTCTAGAGCTCTGTCCACTATGCTACCTAAGGCAGTTCTATTAAGTGATCCGTTTAGTTAGAGTAGAAAGATCAAAGAACTTGGGAACAAGTGATGAGTTCAAATGCTTTCTCTGCTACTTGTTAGCGGTGATAATCACGTTTCAGTTAATTACCCACTCTAAGCCTCAGTTTCCTCATCCTCATAAAAAAGGGATAAGAACACTTGATCTACCTCACAGGGTAGGTGGAAATAAAGCATTCAGCAAACCTGGAAGTGCCATATAAATGTGAATTCATTTCATTGTAACCTAAAAAGCATCATTATGCCCATTCTAATGATAATTCAGAACCCAGTGTTTCCCCTTAACATGGTAGGCGCTTAATAAATGTTTATTGAATTGGATTTGAAGTGGTTTGTGGAGAAAAAAAATTAGGGTAATATAACTAAATAGGTTTCTTCTTGGTAAGTTTTAATTAATCGTAAGATTAACCTTTTTAAAATTTTAGTTTTGCTTGTAAATATAACAGCTTAAGTTTAGAGAACTTTAGGGTTTCCAAAAACACGCTGCTTGCTTCTTTCTTAAGAATTTGGTAGTACAGATAGTCTAGATATAAAAATAGGTATGGAAACGAATAGATATGAAGATAAGGCTAAGCATGTTACCCAGGGTAAGTTAGTTCTAATGGGCATTGGGAGCTGGATCTCACATTCACATTTGTTGTCTCCAAGGCCGATTCTTTCTATTCTACTATACTATGAGATTTTTATTTTTAGAATAAATTGGTATTTCATTTATAAATTTATTTAGGGTGAATTCATTTATGGTATTGTTTTGATGGTTGGCCAGCGGTCACCCCATTTTGGCATCTGGCAGTAGGCTGATGATACTTAAACTCTCAGATTCCACATTTAAGAGGTCAGGGAGGAAGTCAAAAAATCTTGAGGTTCATTTTTCCATTCACTCAAAGTGCTTTTGGCCCAGTCTTTACATAGGGCATAGATTTGGAGCTATGCCCCTATGAAATTGGATCAGAAAATCTAGAAAGTCCCTTCGAATGCTAAAATTCTCTGCTTCCATGAATCTCTTTGTCATTTGTTGGCAAATTAACCTATAGAGAATTGCTTTAAGTCAATTGAGTTAACAGAGAAGAGGTTGCCGGATAGCCCTTCAATGTCTGAATCTTTCCATTTAGTGCCTTCATGAATAAGAATTAATATCTTGAAGTACTGAGTAGAGGAGGAATGGCAATAAGTAATAGATTTCTTTGCCAGTGTTGGTCAAAGGGCCCACCTATAGCCATACCCTTAGGAGAACATCTTTTTGGAGATTGGGGTAATTCTTAAATGTTTAATTCATGTGCCTTTTATTAGATTGAAACATTTTCTGGTGAATATTTTTGTAGTTCTAATACAGGGATTGCCATATATAAAAAATCAGCAATAGCCAATAATTTTGACTTGTTTTAAACAGGTTTTTTTCTTCTTCTTCTTTGGAATGATTTAAAACATTTGAGATCTAGCCTTCCTAACTTGGCTGTGGTTGTAACAATATCCCATGTGCCTTGTAAATAACAAGATGCAGCTTTTTGCCCAATTAAGCCCCCTGGTGAATGGAAAAAAAAAACCAAAACAACAAAACGGTAAGAAGGCAAAGTTCTGGATCCGCCTAAAACTTATTACTGATTTTCCTTGTCCTGATTGGAAATATTTGGAAACAGCTTTATGGTTTCATAATTAAAACAGAAAATAATTTAGAAAAATTACTTGAATTTTGAAATAAAAAATATGAGGGGAAGAAAACCTTGCAGTAGTTTTAATAGGTGATAAGTATAATCATAGCACAAAGCTACACTCAAAATTAATGGCAGATTATTATCTTCCATTAAAATACCAACCTTTGTGCACAGAAAGGTGTTCTATTTTTTGTTTTGTTTTGTTTTTTATATCTAGATTGTGAACTTTAAAAGGAAACATGGTTAGAGGAAAAAATGACTGCATTAGAATCAGAGGACTAAAGTTCACATCTTGGCTCAGCTACTATATGACTTTATCTCTACCCCATAATTTCCTTTTTAAGTGTTAGATAAAATCCCACCATCTTCAAGGAGTCTTTGTGAATCCCCCTTTGTACTGGTGCCTTCTGTCTGAAAGTACTTGCGGTTTACCTTCTGTTTAACTGATTTGTATATAGTTCTTTGCATGTATCCTTTAGTAGACTGGGAGCTCTTTGAGCTCAGGGACTTCTGTTTTTGTTTGTTTGTTTGTTTGTTTGTTTGTTTTTATTTATTTATTTTTGCCTATTTTGTATCTTTAGGACTTAGCATGGTACCTGGCACATACTCGGTGTTTAATAAATGTTTGTTCAATGAATGAATGACTAAGAACAAGTCACTTCATTGCTTAGTATTCAGTTTCTCCATCTATAAAATTAGGAAGTTAGACTACATGATTTCTAACAAGTGTTCATGCTTCGAATCTTATGATCCATATCGCAAAAGGAGATGTTATGTGACAGGACACACGATTCACCTGGAGTAGCAGTTCAAGAAGTATAATTTATTTTAAAACACTTCTTGGCAGTTGTGGGATTATGATCAATTCCTACCAGGTTGAGGCTTGTCTCTTGGCAGGAGGGTGATAATACTGGGAAGACCTCTGGTTTAGGATTGAGAGCATTGGAGCTGTAGTGGTAGCAGGCAGGCATCCACAACAAGCCTTATTTTCTTTATTTGCAATGTGGGAATACCAATACTAGCACTCACCTACCTGAAAGGATCATTATGAAAAAAAACCCTCTGTTAAAGGGCAAAGCATTATATGAATATGAATGATTATCTGGAATCATTTCACCCAAAACTCCTGTGACGTCTAGAAAAAGCAAGTCATGGAAAAGCCTGTTGGAGCTTTCAGTCTGTGCCATCTTCAGACTGGACAGCAAATGATGGTAGGAGCTTTTGCAAAGGCCTGGCTTGTTTTCCAGGTGTCTTTGTTGCTTAATTAGCCTTGGTTTTTCTTCAGGACATTATCTGGCCTCAGAGGCCTTCCCACAGTCCCTTCTTGTGCAAAACAAGCAACTTAAGGACTCCCAGAGTTCTAAACAAATTTCTGTGGTATTCCTTCCCCCTCCTCCAAAACAAAGTATAATTCCTTTTCTCTCCCACAATAACATAGTTTCCTTATCTCTTTGGAGTTGGCACTGCCTTGAACAGATTTCTACAGTTTAGAAGCGTAAATCCGATGAGAAACTAGAGAACAGTCCTCAAATACAGATAACATTTTTTACAAAATCAAGTTTTCACAAAACCGAGTGTTAACAAAGTTTTCAAAAGATCATAAACAATCATATTCCTTGTAAAGGGGAAAGAAAAAGAGACATTTGTATTATTCTTGTTTCTTATCCATTGAAACCTGAATTGTGCTAGAACAGAGAACTAAAAAAGAGAGGCTAACAATAAATAATGAGATCCCAAACAGCTTTTAAATAACTTCTGGAATAAAAAGGAAAGTGATTTGTGAATTTAAAAATTAAATTGACTATTTTTTCAATTTAACAAGCATTTATTTTTTCTCCTTCCCATTTTCCCTCTTGTACAAACCTCACCCCCCCCCAAATTCTTTTAACAGATATGCACTGTCGACCAAAATATATTCTAATTGGCCTTGTCCAAAAAAAAAACTCTGTGTCTCATCCTGCCTTTTTAGTCACCTAAATATCATACTCTGTGTCAGGACATGGATAGCATTCTTCATCATCTGGAATTATGACTGATTATTGTATTGATCAGAGCTCTTAACCCTTTCAAAGTTGTTTGTTTTTGCTGTGTTGTTATAGTATGTTTGCTATTCTGATTTTGTTTACTTCATTCTACATTAGCTCATACAAGTCTTCCTAAGTTTCTCTCGACTTGCATTTATTAAGTGCCTCCTATGTGCCAGACACTATGTTAAATGCTGGAGATACGATGAAAGGTAAAAGACAGTCCCTGTTCTCGAGGAGTTCACAGTCTAGTGGCAGCGACAACATGCAGATAACTGTGTACAAACTAGACATGGATAGATAGATTGATAGATACATGGACATATTTATATGTATGCACATATATAGCATGGGTGCTATATAAGTAAAATTAGAGATAATATGAGAGGGAAGACATTAAGATTAAGAAAGACTGGGAAAGTCTATAGGAAGCTTTTTCCAGCCTTCCTTAATCTTAGTGTCTTCCCTTTGATATCCAAGATGGGACCTTACCTGAGACCTGAATTAAGCCAGAGAAGCTGGAAAGCAGAGATAAGGAGAGAGGAATGGAATGGAAGACAGCCAATGAAAATGTTCAGAAGATGGTAGTATTATGTTCAAAGAATAAAAAGGAGGCCAGTGTTACTGAATCACAGAGTACATGGGAGTGAGTAAGTCTAAAGAAGACTAGAAAGGTAGAAAGTGCTCATAAAGGACTTTAAAGGATTTTATATTTGATTCTTGAGGCAATGGAGGGCCATTGGAGTTGATTGATTGGATAGGATGGGGAAGGGTGACATGGTCAAGCCTGTGCTTTAAAAAGATCAAATTGATTGCTAAACATTTTTCCATGTATGTAAATATAATTTACACCCATAGTTAAACATTTATTAAACAACCACTATGTGCAAGGCACTGTGCAAAGTATTAGAGATGTAGAGATATAAAAGCCTTTGCCTTCCTAAAGAGTGTAAGACATTTACCCAGATAGGTTTGGTACAAAGTAGCATATAATGAAACCAAAGGGGAAATCTAGACAAAATGTTTTAGGACAAAGGTTCTTAACCTGGAGCCTGGGAACTTGGTTTTCTTTTTTTTATTAATATATTGATAAATGGGAAAAGATGCACAAAAATTTACTGAAGAAAGCAATTCCTTAAAAAGTAGAATTGGCCAAACGGAAAAGAAGGCAAAAAAGCCAGATGAAGAAAATGACTCCTTAAAAAGTGGAATTGGACAAGTGGAAACTAATGACTCCATGAGACATCAAGAATCATCAAACAAAATCAAAATAATTAAATATATTGATAACTATTTCAAAAAAATTTTGTTTCCTTTGTAATCCTGTGATCTTTTATTTTATGCATTTAAAAACATTCTTAGAAGGGGTCCATAGGCTTTATCAGACTGCCCAGGGGGTCCATGGACAAAAAAAGGTTAAGAACCCCTGGAACAGACACATTTTGACGTGTACAAGAACACATTTAATATTTCATGACATCTCAGCAAATTTGTATTACCTTGTATGTGTAGCAGGAGAACAGTGGAAGATTGTAAGTAGTATTGCCTTATTAAATAGTGAAAAACAGTGGAGGCAAAAGCAAGTCTACAAAAAGTTTTACACGAGACCCAACTAAGTCACATCATCATCCTCAGAGCACTCAGAGAGGACATCGGCAGTTGGGCAACACACAGAAAATGGAGCACATTTGTCGATGTTCTTACAATGGATGAACCCCCACATTTGGTCTCTGATCCCTCAGTCACTCTGATGTGCCCCCACAAAGAAGGAGAAATGGACTTAAAGAGAAAGCTGAGAAAGAACTGGACTTGGGCCAGCACACACATGTGCATGGCTGGACACAATGTCCAAAGCAATGAGGGATCATTTCATGACAGCTCAGGAAGGAAGGACTCAAACAGAATGAAAAAGAATCATAGATGATGTGACTGCCCCGAAAAGGCAATTAAAAGTATGACCATTCGAAGCTAATCACAGATATAAAAGGTCACAGGCCTACTAGCTGATTGTGATATGAAAAAGGAACTTCTGCAGATGACATTCTACCTTATCTCCAACATAAGTTACCAAAAAGAAGCAGAGAATAAATTTAAAAAAATAAGCAGAGATCACATGGTGTTTGTTTAGTGTTGGTTGGATTACATTTTTTTTTTACTCAATAGTGATGTCATCACTTCTTCTTTGGGTTCTGTTCTTCTGTTCTCTACTGATATTTCTTCCTAAGTTTCCAGCCCATTCAGAATGGTCTCTGATCTGATTTTCCCTAAGTATAGGCATGGAAAGCTCTGTCTCAGGCAGTGTTGTCTTTTATAACTTCTCTCCTTTGGTTATTACAAGAACTTCATCAGTTTCAATTATCTCCTCTATGCCTCCTCAACTAGGGAAATACTATCTTAAGACCTTAGTATCTGACTTGTATTTCTCACAAAAATTCTTTGGTTCACTTCTTTGGGACAATGAGTCTCTGGCTTCTTTTGTAGTCCCCCAAGGAACTGTCAGTTGGAGATATCATTTTGGGAGTCATCTACGTAGAGATGATAGTTCAACCCAGGGGAACTGATGACATCACTAAGAGAGGGAGAAGAAGAACCAGAACAAAATCTTGAGGTACACCAACAGTTATGGGGTTGGAATTGGATGATGAACCAACAAAAGAGATCAAGAAAGACCAACCAGATAAATTAAGAGGAGAATCAAAATAGAAGTGTCAGGAAAACCCAGGGAAGAGGGACTATGCAAATGGAGGGGATGGTCAACTATTCCAGATGCTGCAAAGGAGTCAAGAAGGATCAAAACTAAGAAAAGGCCAGTGGATTCAGCAACTGAGAGATCATTGATAACCTTGGAGAGAGCAATTTCAACTGAATGGTTCAATCGGGAGCCAGATTGCAAAGGTCTGATAAGTGAGTGAGAGGAGAGGAGGCTGGGGCAGTGTTGTGGATGCCTTCTTCTAGGAGTTTGGCTGTGAAAGGAAGATGATATAGAATGATAGCTCTTGGAGAGGTGAAGTATATACCTCTAGAACATACAAATCCCTCAAGGTATAGTGTTCATAAGAGATTTATAGTATCCTGGGTGTCGCCAGGGATCAGATAATGAATTAGTAAAACACATTTTCTCTAATAAAGTGATCATTACTAAGTAGTCAGATCACTCATAATAAAAATAAATCCCATATGATATATGCAATATAATATTTTATAATACAATACAATAGTACTTTAAATAATATAATATACTTTACAATACAAATTAAGTGTTAGTCAATGTGGAAGTCTTTTTTTGATACTCTGTCTTTGGAAATTGAGTATTCATTTAGAGAACTTTTTCATATGATTATAAATTGTTTTATTATACTATGTTTTAGACAGGTATGTTTTATTCCATAAATTAAAAATGAAAAAATTGAGTATTGGTCTATGGTGCTCTCCCAACACAAAATAGTTAGCATTTACATGACACTTACTATGTTGTAACCAAACTGGCTTACTTGCCATTATCCATCATAAATATTATTATTTATATAAATTATCAATATTATTTACATTCCATCTTTCATCTCTAGAACTTTGCACAGGCTGGTACCTGCAGTGGTGTCCCTCCTTACTTGAACTTTAGAATCCCTTCAAGGCCCAGCTTAGGTGCTACCTTCTAACAGAAGCCTTTCCTGATCCCCAAGTTGTCAGTGATCTCTTCTTTCTCAGATTATCCCATATTTACTTTTCTGTTTTACATAGTATATTTCCCAATAGCAAGTAATGTCTTTGACCGAAGTGACTGCTTTTTGTCTCTTCTCTTTGTATATCCTAATGCCTTGCCTTTCATATAGAGAAGGCTGAAGAAGTATCTATTAAATTACATTAGACTGCGCTAGTTTTGTTTTAAGAATGATAATTTATATTTTTTATTCTTTCTCAGTTTTGTTGCTCCATTTTCCCCCTTGCTGCCCAATCAACACCAAAATTTCTATTTCTGACATTGCTGTTACTCTTCAGTCTTTGTCCAAGTTCCGAACACTTGGGCAGTCATTGCACTGCCCCATGCCTGTCTCAGCTTCCCCAGGTGTGTGATAGCTATTTTGAAAAACCTTTGTAATAACAATTCTTCTATCAGACTTGTATGAACTGATGTGTCATAAAGAACCAAGGGAGCAGTTTGTGCTGTGAGCACAATAAGGTAAAGAAAAACAGCCTTGAAAGACTTTAGAACTCTGATCAATATTGTGACCAGTCCTCACTTCAAAATGGTGAAGCAACTATACTACCTTAGGAGAGACTATATAATGTGGAATGTGGCATGCATGTGTCTCTGCTTCTGAAATAAAATATTTAAAGGCATGCTTAATTGCAACTTTGCTTTTAGGGGTTCCTCATATAATCATCCTGCATGGTATATTTATGCTCATTTTATAGGACCTGGGACATAATTTTACCCCTTGGACCATAATTTTACTCATAGAATGTAACATCCTTGAGATTAGGAACTTTTTTTCTCCTGTCTTTGTATGGCTAGAGCCTGGTGTGATGCCTTGTACATAACAGATGCTTAATAAACATTAGTTGATTTGATTGAATTTTAAATAATTCTAGAAATGTTTGGTCTTTCTGTTTTTGTTTTTATGATATAGTGTTGGTAACCTCAAGGAATTGATGCTAAGTCTTTGGGCAAGAATTCAATTCCAGTTGCTCCTATCAGAAAACTTGTTCTTCCCTAAAATTTTACGATGGTGTTTTCAAGAATATAGTGTGTTTAAAAGTGGGAGCTCCCACTAATTGGAAAGTATTTGGCCAGTTAGTTTTTTGCGGGGTTGAGACAGGGGAGAAAGTACAAATCCAAAACATAGATCAGAGTCACTATTCTGGGATAGTCCAAAGAATACTAGATTAGGAGTCAGGAGACCCATCGTAATTAGCTATGTGACTTAAGACATATCATATAACTTCCCTGTATATATTTCCTCATCTTTAAAATGAGAAGACTCCCTTAGATTATAGTCAATGAATTTTAAGGTCTCTTCTTTGAACTTCTAAGATTCTATGACTCAGAGGAGCTTTGGGTCATGGTTTGCCAATAAGTTATTTATAGGAAAGGCATCCAACTTCCAGCTTAAAGATCTGTATTGAATGGCTTAAGGAGGGAATAACATACACACTCAATTGGGTATGTAAATCTATCTTAGCCTACAGGAAAATGGGGGGGAAGGGGACAAGAGAGCAGGGGGATGATAGAGGGGAGGGCAGATTGGAGGAGGGGGTAATCAGAAGCAAACACTTCTAAGGAGGGACAGGGTCAAAAGAGAGAATAGAATAATTAGGAGGCGGGATAGGAATAATGGAAACATAGTTAGTTTTTCCAACATGACTACTATGGAAGTGTTTTGCATGACTACACATGTATAACCTGTGTCAAGTTGCTTGCCTTCTCAATGAGGGTGGGTGGGGAGGGAGGAAGGGAGAAAATTTGGAATCCAAAGTTTTAAAAACAAATGTTAAAAAACTGTTTTCACATGCAACTGGGAAATAAGATATACAGGCAATGGGGTATAGAAATCTATCCTGCCCTACAGGAAAATTGAAGGGGAAGGGGATAAGAGAAGGGTCGGGGGAGATAGAAGGGAGGGCAGATTAGGGGAAGAGGTTTTCAGAATGCATGCTATCTTGGGGTGGGGGAGGGACGAGATGGGGAGAAAATTTGGAACTCAAAATCTTGTGGAAGTGAATGTTGAAAACTAAAAATAAATAAATTAATAAAAAAAGATCTCTAATGGAAATGAACAGAATACAAAAAGACAATAGTCATACATCATTCATGAAGACATCCTGGTACATGGCATTCAACTAAAAATCATTCTGGAGAGGGGAGACCTGGAAGACTGGATAGAATCAGAATTGAAAGGAACTTTAGAGATCATCTAATCTAACCACCTCATTTGAAAGATGGGGAAACTGAGATACAGAGCAGTAAAGTTTCACAGGTGGTGTAGTAGATAGAGTGCTAGGTCCGGAGTCAGGAAGACTCATCTTCCTGAGTTCAAATCCAGCCTCAGGCACTTACTAGCTCTGTGACCCTGGACAAGTCACTTCACCCTGTTTGCCTCGGTTTCTTCCTCTGTAAAATGAGCTGGAGAAGGAAATGGCAAACCTCCAATATCTTTGCCAAGAAAATCCCAAATGGGGTCAGGAAGAATCAGACATGACTGAAATGATTGAACAACAACAACAATAAAAGTTAATTGACCAAGGTCCCATAGCTTCCATATCAGGTGGCAGAGCTGGCATTGGAACCCAATAACCCAAACTTATACTCTTAAATTATTGATTGTTCCCCACAGTTTTCCTTTATGTTAGCTTACTCTACCAGATTTAGCATTTTGTGCTAAAATTCCACTTGTTTCGCGTACAGCTGTTTAAATAAACCTAATCTGGTGTCCGAGTTGTAGGGATCAGATGTACTCGTCACATTCAAAGAAGCCAATCAAACTTGGCTTTGAAAAAGGATGCTGTCATGGTCAATCAACACAGTCACATTAAGCACCAATCCAGATGTTGTTGCTTTTGACTTGTGCTTTGCTGAAGCCTTCCTCTCCCTTGTCTGGTGTGCTAAAATGGGGCAAGGGAATGTGAGGAGACACTTGAAAGGGTACTGTTGGCATAACCACTCACTCAGGACTAGGATGCAGCATCCCAACCACAGTGATACCTTACAGTAAAGATAGGCTGGGCGAAAATGTCACAGAGATCCGTGAGGAAGAGACAAAGTAATATAAATTAGCATAAACCTAATGAGACATGGGTCTGTTAGGGAGGAAAGAGACTCCATGCAGTGCAGGTAGTAGAACACCAAACTTGGAGTCATAAATACCTAGGTTCAAATCCTCCATCAGACCCTTACTAGCTGTATGACCCTGGGCCAGTCACTTAACCTCTATAAACCTCAGTTTCCTCATTTGTAAAATAAGGGCATTTGGTCTCGGTCCCTTTCTGCTGGGTCACATCCAATCCCCTGGTAGCAATGCCAAGTTCATGAACATCTTCACAGACACAAATGACAATGACGGAGTGTGCTACTCAACACAAAATAACCCAGCCCTTTAGAAAACTTCGGAGCTAAGCTCCAACCTTCAATCAACTTCTGAAATCTAGAAGCCATCTACTTTTATAGCATTTATCTGGATTGACTGAGGTGGAACAGTTTTCCAGTCACAAAAAAATTAAAATGACTAAGAGCAATGTACCTGCACCCCCTCCTCGTGGATGAAGGGAAGAATGCTGCTAAGGAAGCTTGTTGCTTCATTTCCCACGCTTTGCCTTTTAGATTCTACATTGGGAATCACTTAATTAGATTGAAAATAGGAGCGTGGAGCTATCACTACGCCAACACCCTCTCAGCGATGATTAGGTGTCTCAGAGCTCCCTTCTCTACTCTTTTTAATCTGTCTTTTCAGGCGTTGTGACAAGAGCCACTTATTGGATTGACTGAGCTTGACCAAAATCAATACCTACACAAGGTTTCTAAATTAGCCAGGGGTTTGACATGGTCAGGACAGAAAGCTCACAGATCCCTTATCTATTTGCTGCCCTTCTCTAAATCATGAATTTTACATATGTTGTCATCAGTGTAGATGATTAGTAGATAAATAACAAAAACCAAAACCAAAACCCCCATTTACTAAAGGACTCCAGGCATCAGCCTGATATCAGAGGAAGAGGGCTGGGTCCCAGGACCTGGGTTTGAATCCTGCCTCTTTGACTTAAAGGACAACTGAAAGGAAAGACGGGAGGGAGGAAGGAAAGGAAGGAGGAAAGAAAAGGAAAAAAGGAAGGAATAAAGGAGTAAAGGAAGGGAGGAATACTTAAGGACTATTTCAACTACATCCCACTAGTGGTACCCTTCTCCTTTGGGATTCAAGATGCAGAATGAGACATATGGAAATGGACAATGTGGGAATTTGTTTTGACTATGCATATTTGTTAAAAGACTTTGATTTCTTTTTTTTCCCAATTAGTAATGGAAAAGTGGGAGGGAGAGAAAAAATTCTTTTTAATTAAAAAAAAAAAAGAAAAAAATATCGTGCCAAGTAACTGCAGAACACGTGTAATGTTTTAGCGTCACTTTTCTCTACCAGAACATTTTTCTGAAGCCTTTAGTGCCAGACAGGAGTTTTGGAGCAGACGTGTTTAACTTTTGGCAGAACTTTTCAATCAGTTAGTTTACTTTCTTCCTCCCCCCCTCCTCCCCTCACCAGAGAAGGGGGTCCAGGAGGGCCAGGGAAGTGAGACACAGTGGAATAAGAATGGGAATGAGTGTGCCAGGATGACAGATAAGAGTCAAGGAGCTGGGGAGAAATAGATTGGAAAGTGTCTAGCATGGAGTAGGCACTAGTTCTGGAGTTGAGAGGCCCCCAGAGGCCATCTAACCCCTTCCCCTCATTTTACAGATCAGGAAACTGAGGAATGATGAGGGTAATGTGACTTGCCCAAGCATCAAAGGTGGGGTTTGAATCTACGTTCTCTGATTCCAGAGCAGGTGTTTTTTCCTCACCATAGCAAGCTTATTAAATGTTTTTATTGATTTTTTTTTTTTTAAAGAGGATGGAGAAAGGAAAAAAGGGAGCTGAGGCAAGTTCTTCGTGGCATTATGTCCATTATTCTGAAACTACTTTTTATCATCAGAGCATTTCAGGTGCTTTCCTGCAAAACGGCTAAATCAAGCTTACTTGTAAACATTTAAGAATGTATAGATGATTGAGAAGCCAAAAAGGAAAAAAAAAAAAGAAAAACCCAAAGTGGCAGGATTCTTCTTCTCCATCTGAGCTGTAGCCAGACAGCCGGGAGGGTGGGTTGGGCCTGTTCCCAAATGCCTTATCTCAGGAAGAGCTGTTTCTTGGGTAGCATAATTTTTACTAAAGTTCAGTATAGACAGT
This sequence comes from Vombatus ursinus, assembly GCF_900497805.2. Taxonomy (NCBI): domain Eukaryota; kingdom Metazoa; phylum Chordata; class Mammalia; order Diprotodontia; family Vombatidae; genus Vombatus; species Vombatus ursinus. The sequence continues at coordinate 41,996,083 of NW_020954590.1, read as the reverse complement.
ACTTGGCACCTTCTCTCCGAGATCCCATTCACGTCAATGTGAATGCCGTTCTAGCGGGAATGAAAAATGCCGAGAGATTCATCATGACTTGGGCTATTCATTTGTTGGGCCTCCCAAGCCTGTTGAGGCAGAGAGGGAGGGAGGGAGGTGGCTGTATTCTCGAGATACTTTCCCAGGTTCACTTATTTAGCATTTGAAGGGAGCGCAGAGTTCCCTTCTGAAACAACTCCCTCATTTTACAGGTGAGGAATTGGAGGCTCAGAAAGACCCCATGAGTTGTCCGAGGTTACACATGTGCTGTTAAGTACCAGAGGCGGTATTTGTGCCCTCATCCTTTGTGAAAAAAAGGTGAGATTTGAACCCCCCCCATCCTTCTCTGTCTGAGGTGGCATTTGAATCCTTATTCTTTGACTCCGGAGAAGGATGTTAATTTCAACTCACCATGTTGTCACCCTTTTCAGGTCCAAATACTTTCTACCTAGATGAAAAGAAAAAAACAAAACCCAACAACTTCAACTAGCTCAGAATTAGCCAGGGATGTACCAACAATAAAGGGCTAACTGCAGGGTTATCAGGAAGCATACCGAATAGGATGTTAAAATTACAGTGATCTATGTAAGAAAACTCTGTTATTCCAAAGAGGCCACAAGCAATGTGCCTGTTTCCCAGCCAAAAGCAAATCTCTTTTTAATATTCACCACCACATGAACCTCACAAAGTCCAACAGAACCTGTGTTTAGCCAGTGTGTTTCCTGCCCATAAAACTGCTTCGATCTGACATGTTGAAAATGTCCTCTGCTTTCAGTGACTACATGATAATTAAGTCTCAGCATAATGGTAAATGCTGGGCAGTTTTTTTTTTTTCTATGACAAAAGTTGCTGTGCCTCCTAATCACATTCTATTTTTTGTTTAGTTTCTGCCTGCTAGTGTTTCATAATAAAGAAGCAAACAGGCCATCAAATCTCTGTTTTCTCCATATATGGTGAGGTCTAAGGCTGTAGATTAAGGCTCTCAAGGCAGAGGGAAGGGCTAGGGATCATAATTATATGATGTTTAAGGAGGGAAAGGTCATGGTCAGTTCTCCACCCAGCAGAAAATATTTGGAAGTGACTTTAAAAAAGAAAAGTCATTCTTATATTGCTGTCATAATGGAGCAAAATGGTTCTTTTACTTGGGGCCTCCTTTGCAATAAAGGGCCTGTGGCCACCCCATAGAGATGGTTTCACCTATGGGTACTTTCTCAGTTGAAGCTGACTGCTCATTAGTCAGCTGTTAAAGGGCAATGTTCTGTGTACTTGGCTTTTAGAAAATCTTTAATAAAGCTGCTTTTCTTTGAAGTACCTTGAAAAAACCCTTTTGTGTAAACATACAGACTGTTAATAGGACATTCTCATTCTAATTACAGAAACAAGGCCTGAATATCCCTGTGCCTCAATTAGCTTATACCATAAACAGAATCCTTTAGCAAATGACTCCCGTAAACATTTTTACATTCCTGGGGATAGTGTATCATATCTACTCCTTTGCTAAAGTAGTTTGGTCATGATAGAAATACATCCTTTGTATGACTAATGGTCTTGCTTAGTACATGATATCCATGCATAGCAAAGATGGCTATTCCTGCTAATCAAATGTCTTTTAGAGTCTGGGTTCTTGACTTGGGGTCCAGGGACTTTATAAACAACAATAATACATATTTAAAATTTTTTAAAGATATTTTAAATATATATACATATATACTTCATTATAATTAGTTTCCATTATATTTTATTTAATATACTTAAAAACATTATTCTGAGAAGGAACCCATAGGATTACCTAAATTGCCAAAGGTGCCTGTGATCCAAAAAATTAAAAACCTCCCCCTGCACTAGAGTTTGTGAACTATTTGAAGAGCCACCAGATCCCCTAAATAGTTTCCTGCATACGAATGGGGGAGGAGGTACAAATTTTACTAGATTTAGATATTCAAAGATTAGTAAGGTATAAACTCCTTGTGTGGCTCTTGGGGGAGTGCACAGGGGAAGACATGAACTTTTGAAAAGAATAAAGAAAACAGTTTCTCCCTTGGAATCTGTAATGGTGTCTTTGAAGTCTCAGCCATCCAGAACATGGTAAAATAAAAGACAAAAAGGGCTTATCTTGTGGAGCTAAAAGCAGTGCTGTGATTAGCTCTAATCATGCTGCTGTTATGAATTTTGTGTCTTACTGAAATTCTTTGATTTTAGAATACTGAATAAAAATAAAAGTCACCGTAAATGTCTGAAAGACGGAAATATGCGTAATGTCAGAGAAAAGATGAACAAAGGGGGAAATTTAAGACCTTTTTATCCCTGTATAGTTGGAAACTTTCTGGGAACATATCTCTTCCTTATCCTCCCATTCCTTTTTTCTTTTATGCAGAATTCAGTGTGTCTTTCTAATCATCCATGTTATGGCAAATGGGTAATTCTGGCAATAAACCACATATGTTTTCATCTCTAAATGAAACCAAAGCACAGCTTTTTGTGAGCTGTATTTTATGAAGCAGCAAATGCCCACAGCTGGCTTTCCTTCATTGGCCTTGTCACCACACTCCACCTGGGAGTCCAAACATTGGCTGAAACGCAAAGGCGCTCAGACCACCCACTGGATAAAGAAGAACTCTCAGCTATTAGCCAAGCCATCACCTTAACATTAGGTCTAGAAAACAAGTGAAGATGGATGATGTTAAAAAACAGTTACATTGACACCAGATTCTTAAATATTTTTTCAAAGGAAAACAGGGATGAAAGATGGAAGGGAAAATATTGGGAAAAGTATCCTCTCTTTTATCTAGGACTGTTGAGGAATGGGGCATTCTGGTTAATAAAGTCATCTATTCAGCAGATAATTAGCCTTACAGAGCATCAATTTTGGCCATGCTTCTAATCCAGAAAGGTTCCAAGTGCAAACTAGAAAATAGTCCACATGGTTTTTTCCAACAATCAGCCTTAAGCTCATTCATCTTATGGTTGGATGATAGGATCACAATTTTAGAGCTAGAATGACCCTACAGATTATCTTTTCCTTTTACAGATGTGGAAATTAAAGCTCAGATAACTTAAGTGACATACCTAAGCTTATACATCATAAAAGGTAGAGTCTGAATTCAGACCCAGTTCGTTTGGCTCCAAGTCTGATACACTTTCTACTGTATGCCTCTGCTTAGCTGTAAGTTGATTGAATTTTTTTGACCTTAACAGCTCCAAAGACCACCTACAAAGTCACTGAGCGAGTGTCCCCCTCAAATGAAATCATAATCCTATGAAGTATTGAAGAAGAAAATTACAGTACATATCATATATGCACTACCAATGAAGAATTGAGATAATTATTATAATAAAATATGCTTAATATTACATTTCTACTCAACATAATTAAATCTTTTGGTTGATTTGTCAGTAGGTACGTTTGGATTATTTCGTACCCCCAGGTCATCATCATGGGTGTGAATTTTTATTTTATCATAGATATAGGGACATTCCAATTAATAGAGATTCTTCATTAGTAGGATGCTAAATAACAATTAATAAGCATTGATAACTGTCATTAAGAGAAACTCTGCAACTCATTGTAGAAGGGCTGGGAAATTTAAAATAGCTTATGAGATAACTAATAGTGAGTATTCTCCAAAGATGTGTAGTAGCTCTACTTCTCTTTTCTTTCTACATTATCTCTCTTGGTGATCTCATCAATTCCCATGGCTTTGATGATCACCTCTATTCAGGCGACTCTCAGATCTAACCCCAATTCATTATATTTCTCCTCCCAATCCTCCCCTACTTCCAACTTTGCTTTTCCTATTGAGGGGGCACTATCATATTCATAGTCGTCAAAGCTCTCTGTCTTGGTGTAATTCTTGATTCCTCCTTTGCACTCATTCCCACATGTCTGATATTGTAAATCTTATCATTTCTACCTCCCCACATTTCTCTTACACGCTTCCTTCTCTCCTCTTACACTGCCACCACCCCTGTCTAAGCCCTCAACATGGAATGTTTGGACTACTGCAACAGTCTTCTACTTGGTATCCCTATTTCAAGTTTTTCCCCAACTCTAATCCATCCTACACTCAACTGTCAAAAGTGTTTTTCCTAAAGGACTGGTCTGGCCATCTCATTACCCAAATACTCCAATGGTTCCCTATTACCTCCAGGATCAAATATAAAATCCTCTGTCAGTTAAAACCCTTTGCAAGGGTCCCATCCAACCTTTTCAGTCGTCCTACACTTCAGTCTTCTCATACTACAACCAAGCAATACTGGCCTTCTTGCTGATAGTTACACCACACACCATGTCTTTATTCCTTGCCTTTCCACTGGCTTTCCCCCTTCCTGGGAATTCTCCTCATCTCTTATCTTCCCTGACTTCTTTTAATACTCATATCAAATCCCACCTTCTGAAAGAGGCATTTTCTAATTTACCTCCCACTCCCAACCCCCAACACTGGTGCGTTTCCTCTGATATTACCTCTCATTTACCTTGAATCTATCCTATATGTACATAATTGTTTGCATATTGTCTCCCAGTAGAACATGAGCTCCTGGAGGGCATGTTTTGCCTTTTTTGTATCCCCAGCATTTAGCACAGTGCCTGGCACATAATATGCACTTAATCAAAAGCATCTAATTCGGGGCAGCTAGGTGGCACAGTGGATAGAGCTCCGGCCTTGGAGTTAGAAGGACTTGAGTTCAAATCTGGCCTTAGATACTTGACACTTTCTAGCTGTGTGACCCTGGGCAAGTCACTTAACCCTGATTGCCTCACCAAAAAGCAAAAAACAAACAAACAAACAAAAACAAAAACAACCAAAAAAACATCTAATTCACTGAGGAACAGCTAAAGATATGTAAACGAGTACAAATCCAACTGTGTCTTGATAGGAATCAAACATCATTGATAAGCACTACTCATTATTGACAAATGCAGCAAATACACTTCAGTGTTTGCTGTGACCCCTCTTGGGCTCAGCAGTAAGGCTAAGAAGAATCTTGGCAAGAGGAACAGATTTAACCAACCTCTAATTCTTTGAATTAGAATTCCTTGTGAAACCACCTAAGGACAAGTAGCATGAAAGTTTCATTTGCAATGGGTGGATCTATGCTTGTGAAATGACATCTCTATAGAATGAGTATCTCATAGACAAATTTACCCTTAGCTACTCCTCTACATAATTCCACTACATCTTACTTGGCTGAGATACAGTACCACCAACTCAGTGTGCCTGTCGTAGTCATGGGCTCTCAAGACATGTGTAAAATGATGACTGCGTTGTGGAAGAGTATAATATTTTTGTCGTTTCAACATTCAGTTGAGTATATTAATGCATGTGATTGAGTTAGTAAATTGTCTAGTAACTTTTCTCATCTCCTTCCTTTTGAATTGGAGAGTGGTAGAGACAGAAAACAGGAAGACCAGGTGTGATGCTATTACAATAACTTGGGTTAGAGAGTTTCAGGAACTTTATTATGGTGTTAGCTGTGTGAATGAATAGAAGGATACAAGAGCCATTGTGAGGTAGAAATGGTAGGACTTGGCAACCGTTTGGCTGTGGTTGATGAGGGAGAGAGAAAAGTCAGAGATGACTGAGATTCTGAGCTTTAGAAATTCAGAAATTGGTGGTACCACCAACGAAAATGAGATGTTGGGGATATTTGGTGGGGTAAGATGAGTTCAGTTTAAATTTGCAGAGTTTGACTTCTTGGTAGAGATATCTAACAAGCAATTGAAGATGTGGGACTAAAATCCAGGTGAAAGTTGGAAATGAGAATGTAGATTTAAGAGTCATTTGCCCTGAGTTTAAAGTATGGTAGCAGAGAAATCTCCCAAAGTGATAGTGGAGAAAGGGAGAGAAAAGACTTGAGGGTAAAGCCTGGGGCAATTCAGGGACAGAAGGAAGAATAAATACCCAAAAGGAATATTCTAAACTAAAGCCTAAGCAGAACATCTGGAAGGAGAAGGGAAAAGTATCCAAAATAAGGGATTAACAGTGTCAGTATATAGCAAAGTCAAGTAAAATGAGGACAGAGAAAGGCCATTGAATCTGGTCATAGAGGAGTCCTTGAACTTGGAAAGAATGGTTTCAATCATATTTTGCAGCCCTAAAAGCTGTGTCACCCTGCTGCGTTGCAAGGAGATTATTTTTGTTGGCGAAGGAAACTTCTGGGCTCTTTCATCCTGCTCCTTATGGCAGGGCAGCTATTTTGAATTGGTTGAACTCTAGGAAATAGTAGTAGAATCAATGTGCTCAGTTTTATTTTTTTCCCTTTTTTTTTTTTTTTTTTTTTTTAAAGAGTTGATGGCTTCTTTAAACAGACTGGATTGGAGCTGCAGCAATTTTTCACGTTACCTTCTCATCATTACCTTGTCTGATTTCATGTTTACTTTGACCTTTGGCCTCACCGGCTGATGATGTGACAGCAGGCAGACAGCCGGCTCTCAAATGATTGCTATCTTTGGAACCAGTTGCTGTTATGTTATGATGTAGTCAACATCGGTTAAAAAATATCGTGTTCGACATTGATCATAGCCAGAATCCGAGGCATTTTGGTATCATTGAACATAGGGTTTGGAGTGAAAGGGCCAAGATTCAAACCTCAGCTTTGCTATATAATGTCTAAGGCCATACTGTCATCTTTAGATAGAAAGGGGGAACCACTAATTAATAATAAGGATATTCCTGCAGCCTCTATAATGACTTAGTTTTAAAATATGTTATTTCTGTATCAAATTTCTTACCGTCTTAGGGAGGGGGGAGGTGAGGGAGGGAGAAAGAAAATTTGGAACTCAAAATTTTTTTTTAAATTACGTTAAAATTTGACTTTATATGTAATTAGAAAAAATAAAATACTATTAAAATATATATAACAGTATCTATATATATAATATATAAATTCTTATATATAATTTAAAATATAATTTTATTATATACTATATATTTATGATATAAATATATTCATGTTATATATAACTATATTTGTATATATAATCATCCATGTGTATGTGTGTGTGTGTGTATATATATATATATACACACACACACATGCACACACACACACATATATTAATCTATGTTTTATTGTGTTTGGGGCAGCTAGGTGGAACAGTGGATAGAGTGGTAGGCCTGGAGTCAGGAAGATTCATCTTCCTGAGTTCCAGTCTGGCTTCAGATACTTACTAGCTGTGTGACCCTGGGCAAGTCACTTCACCCTGTTTGTTTCCTCATCTGCAAAATGAGCTGGGCAAGGAAATGGCAAACCATTCCAGTATATCTGCCAAGAAAACCCCAAATGGGGTCACAAAGAGTCAGATACAACTGAAAAAAATGAGGGAACGCATGTTTTATTGTATTTTTATTTATTTTGTTAAATTTTTCCCAATTATGTTTTAATCTAGTTCCTAGAACTGAGGAATATTGTGAGCCTGAGACCCAGGCTATGTGTTTAGCATAAGGTATCATCTAACATATGACTCTTCTTAAAAAAATTATTCCTAATATAAAGGCATTTAGCTTGAGAAGTCTGCAAATTTTTAGCCTTACCTTTCTTTGATCCTCCAAACTATGTGTTCTAACATAGTTTTCACCATCCTCCCTTATACTAGGAACTAATACTTATGATTTAATTAGTATAGAGAACTCTCTAGTGAGGAAATTCCTTTGCCAAAGCAAATTAGAATTTTCTCTTAATTTATGGTCTTAAAGGGTTGTCTACCCTAGACAGCTTGCCCAGGACCAAATAGCCATTATGTCATAGGCAGGACTGAAATCCTGGTTCTGAGGCTAGCTCTCTCCTAAAAGGCAGCTTCCCTAATACCTCTTAATTCCACTGCTTTCTGTCTTTTATTTCCTATTTATACTGTATATAACTTGCTTTGTCTGTATTTGTTTACCTTTTGCCTCCCTCATTAGATCTTAAGCTCCTTGAGGGCAGGGACTGTCTTTTGTCTTTTTTGTATCCCCAGTGCTTAGCATAGTGCCTGGCACACTAATAAATGTTATTTTATATATATATGTGTGTGTATATATATATATTTATGTGTATGTATATATATAACATTACATATATCAATGTTATTAGAAATAAAAGCACTTAATAAATGTTTATTGATTGATTGATAGTTCACATTGCTTCTCGGAGGATCTGAGAGCCAAAGTATAATTTGACCTATGTTGTTGTTCATTCATTTCAGTTGTATCCAACTCCTTGTGACCCCATTTGGTGTTTTCTTGGCAAAGAAACTGGAGTGGTTTGCCATTTCCTTCTCCAGTTCATTTTATAGATGAGGAAACTGAGGCAGACAGTTAAGTGATTTGCTGCAGTCCCACAGCTAGTGTGTCTGAGGTCAGATTTGAACTCAGAAAGATGAATCTTCCTGACTTCGGGCCTGGTACTCTATGCGCTCTGCCACCTAGCTACTCCTCTAATTTGATCCAAAATCATTTAAAATATGATCAGTTGAAGTATGAGAGTAGGCTCATAGAATCATAGATTTAGATCTGGATGGGACCTTGTTAATGATTGAGGCCAATCCATTTTATAGATGAAGAAACTGAGGCACAGAGAGATTAAATGGATTGCTCCGGGTCACTGAGCTAGTGCACGTGTGAGATGGAATGTGAATAGTTCAGTTTAGCTAGAGCGTAGAGTAAGTACATGGAGAAGAGTAGCATTGTATGAAGTTTGTCCTAGATTGTGGAAGTCCCTGAATGTCAAGCATAAGAAGCTGAACTTTATATGGGAGACAACAAAGAGTACCTGAAGATTCTCAGAAAGAAGAGGGACATGACCAGATCTTTGCATTAAAACCAACAAAAATAGCTTATTCTGGCAGCTGTATGAGACCAGATTGGAGGGGTTATAGAGTGAGTGCGGAAAGACCTGTCAGGAGATTGTGGCTAGTGCAGGTAAGAGAGTCTATACCAGGAGAGTGGCCGTAGAATCCCAGAGGAGGGCAAGATGACTGCTGATGTTGTAGTGGTGGTATTACCAAGACATAGTGATTGATTGGATATGAGAGACAGGAGAGGGAGAAGAGGCAAAGATAACCCCAGGGTCACAAGAATGTGGGAGACAGGGAGAATGGTGATGCCACAGACCAAAAGAGGAAGAGCAGGTTTAGAGAAAAGGTTTCTGATGTGTTGAGTTTGAGGGCTGATGGAATACGTAGATGTCCTGTAGGCATTTTGAGATATGGCTGTGGAATTCGTGAGAGAGGTCAGGACTAGATTTATAGATTTGAGGGTCCTCTGTATAAAGAAGTTGTTGAAGTTGATGGGTAAAAGAAAAGAGAAAGCCATTTGGATTTAGAGATGAGGAACTCATGCATGGCCTTGGAGAGAATAGTTTCAGTAAAATGGAAATGTATGCCCAATTACAAGGGGTTAAGAAGAGAATGGGTATTAAGTAGAAGAATTTAGAATAAATAGAAGTAATCCTTGAAGCCTTTTCCAATCCCTCTTAATTCCAGTGCCTTCTCTCTGTTAATTATTTCCTGTTAATCCTATGTATAGCTTGTTTATTTATCTTGTATTTAGCTTATATATACACACAGGCATGTGTGTGTGTGTGTGTCTATCTATCCATCTATCAATCTATCTACCTAGCTATCTATTGTATATATTTGCTTGCCGTGTCTCCCATTAGATTAGGTGCCCCAATGTCCCCAGCGCTTAGCACAGTGCCTGGTGCATAGTTGGTGCTTAATAAATGCTTATTGAATGAATGACAGACATAACTTTTTCAAAACATTTAGCAGTCAGAGGAGAGATAGATGGAACAGTAGCTGGATGGGGTAAAAGTGTCAAGGTAAGGCTTTTCTCAAATTGGGGTGACTTGAGTATGTTTGTAGGCAGAGGGGAGGGAGTTGTTAGAGGGAAAGAGATTGAAGATGTTTTAGACAGAAGGATAACCTTGGAAGCTAGGTTCTGGAGGAGAAGGAAACATAGGATCAAGGACCTGAGTGAGGCGTAGGGGATATTATACCTTCTCTTTGACAAGAGGGAAGGAGAAGAAAGTATGCGAAATCATCTAAAATATGAATGGCAATGTCTTTTATTTTTAAGCTGCTGAAAATTCTGGTTTTCCTTACCAGGAACAGGCACATGGAAGTTCTGTTCCAGTTGGATTCAGTTTCCTGTTAGAAATAATGCCCTATACTATATTTAATGAATATGTTGGCTTGGGGTACCCCAAAGATCAGCACTTCATTGTTGCCGAGCTGCAGTGTGATACAGAGGGCACTCAGTGAAATTGAAGACATACATATGTACATTCAAATGTAGAAATCTTCGTAGATTGATAATGGGAACTATCACATTAACACTCCAACTCCATTTCTATTTAAAACATGATGGCCTAAAGCACTGATTTTTTTTTTAGCTCTATACTAATTTTGTAATTTCCCAAAATGCTTCAGACTTATTTTTAATTGAATTTCTTTCTTCTCCCCCAGAAAATCTATCCCTCGCTGCCGAAGAATTAACAGAATGCTTTCCAATGAATCCCTCCATCCTCCCACATTTAGCCGGTCCAACTCCCAAGCCTCCGTAGACAGTACTTCGATGGAGGATTTCTGGTGTGAAGTTGAAAGTATTAAAGAAAACAGTGAGGGTGGACAGGAAGAACAGACAGTCACTGAGGTCAAGCCTGCTGATGGTGAGTAACATCCTATTTTGTTTCCCAGGTTATGATTTCTGTGGATATTTTTTATTGCCTCCCCTATTCCTTTGTTCCTCTTAAACAGAGACTGGAGTAAACGTCGTGAGCCAAGAGACTTCCCTGTATTAATGACCTCAGGTTCATGTAAGTTCTTGCCAACTTCAGGGTAACTTGAATTGGATGAAGGTCACATTTTTTCCCGCCCACAGAGCACCAGCTGAGGCCTGGTATGAGGATATTTAGGGAAGGAGGTCAGACTCATTCATTTGCATTGACATGGGATGAGTTACTTTCCTTAGGTTAGAGGTCTTAGGATTAAGAACCCTGGAGAAAAGGCTGACATCTGTGAAGGGAAGCCACAGCCCTTACAGCTAACCAGACTGAACCCCTGGGCTATAAAGAACTTAATGGAAATGGGCTGGAGAGCCTCCAGTGAGTGAATCTAACAGAAATTGCATTGCCCATGGAGCAGTTATTGAAGGCTTTCAATACAATGGAGTGAGTGTAAGGGAAGTACGGCATCCTAGGGACAACCTTCAGAGACATTCTGAGTTAGGTTTGCCTTGGGTACATGAGGAGAGCAAATCAGACTTCCCTCATTTCTAGTGCTGATCCTGATGAAGAGACCCCAGCATTTGGGGCCAGTGGTGATGAGTGGTGTTAGATGCTGAGTTATCCAAATGTCACTTTTCCTGAATGTCCAGTGACCTCAGCAAGAGAAAAGAAGAGTGCTTGGGAGAAGGGGGGGGGAGCCTGTGAGTGTAATTAGTGGCAAGTGGTAAAGTGCTTGTTGAGCAGGTGTGAACAGGTTTGTGACAAGAGGCAGCTTGAGAGAGTGTTTTTCCTCCATGATTCCCCTCCCCCTCTCCTCTAGCTTCCAGCTTGGCCTTCTGAAGTCAGGAGCAACTTAGAGAAAACCTGGATTTATCCAATAGTTTCTTGAATTCACATAGCCACAGGAGAGCAAGTTCATTACGCTTACATAACTCAAATATAACTCTTTTCTTCTGAATATAGGATTTCCTATCTAATAAGGTACATCATGCTTGCCCCTCTCTCTCGGAGGCTTCCAAGCATTCCTCTGCCCCCCCAGCAAAGTTACTCAAACACCAGTCTTGTGTTGTCTTGTATCCTCATTATAATATAATTAGCATACATTAGCAGAGCCCTGCACTTGCTCCATCTATAAAATCTCCAGTGGTTTAGCATTCCTGTGGACTGCTTTTGACTGTCTTAATGCTGTTAGCATTATTGTCTCAAAATCCCCATTCTTCCTGTGTCTTGTTTCTCCATAAATCTTTGAGATAATATGTTTAATATTTATCTATGTACAAGTATATATGTATACATATGTATAGACATGTGTATATCTATACATATATTGTGTGTATGCATACATATATGTGTATCTACATTGTATATGGATGCACATATACTTTATACATATGTTCCCTATAGTTTATATACAAACTCTATACATACATATTATGTGTACATAATATATGACCTATATACACATGTGTATCTTAATATATTACCAGACCTATGATTTCATTGGCTTACAGAACTCTCCCTTACCAAGGTAAATTGGCATGTGTTCTGCTATTTACAATCTTTGAGAGCTGTCTGGGGTCCTGAGTGCTTAAATGATTTGCCAAGAGTCACATGTTCAAGTATGTGGCAGAACCAATACTTACCTATACCCAGGTATTCCTGACTCTGAGATTGTAAGCTCCTTGAGGACAGGGACTATCTTTTGCCTCTTTTTGTACACTTAGCACAGTGCCTGGCACATAGTGGGTGCTTAATAAATGATTACTGATTCTTTGTGCATCATGCCAGAGTAAGCTAGTAAGCTAGCAAGATGATTATGCATGCTATGGAGTTATATTTTGGGGGGATCTTGAATAATAATAGCAAATAATATTTACATGAGACTTTAAGGTTTGCAAAGTGCTTTCTCAGCTATATCATTTTCTCCTCACAATAGCCATGTGAAGAAGGTACTGTCTTAACCTTGACTTAACAAATGCAGAATGTGAGCCTCAGAAAGATTAAGTGATTTGCCCCTAGTCGCCAAGCTAATGAGTCTCAGAGCTAGGATTTGAACTCGAGGGTGCTGAGTGAGAACTCAATGCTTTATTATACCTCATGACATCTCACAGTGAGCCAGCCTCTCCTCAGGCCTCTCTGACCCCAGTCTCAGTACAGTTTAAGCCCTAGGTTAACAGGGAACTTATTTAGAAAGCATTTATTCCAGGCCCTTATTTTGCAAATTAGATATATTGACCACCTTTGAGGAACTGAAGCCCGAGGGGGTGACCAGGGAAGGAAAGGAGTGGGATGGGGTAAGATGATTTGTGGAAGGTCATGCAGATGTGAAGCTAAAAATCTGGTTCTAGTGTGATATTCTGCTTTTTATTATTACAATCATATGCTCATGTAAGCCCTGAGAAGACTATAGAAAGACAAAATGTCAGTTTGGACTCATGTCCTATCTCAACAATTTCACTGTATACTGTCAAGGAGAAGGAAAAGAATCACAGAAGAGAAACTTGGAACAGGGAAATGAGTGTAAATAGCCTTAGTTCTCAGAGGGAAAAATAACAGCTTTTAAGATGAATTAGTAAGGGTCATGGTACTCAGTCTTAATGAATCACCCCTGCTTCCACGATAAAAAAGAAAGCGTACCAAAGCATTGTTACATACCACTTGTGTGACTGTGATTGTCCCCCCACCTCTCTAGGTTTCAGTTTCCTCCATTGGGTCAGAGGACCTATGTTTGAGCTTGGCTTTAACATTTGCTAACAGTGTGACCTTGGGCATTAGCTTAAGCCTCAGCTATCCCAGATGTAAAATGGGATAATAATAAACAGCCATCCTATCTGCTTTCCTAGGTTGACATGAAGAAAATGCTTTGTGGGGGCAGCTAGGTGGTGCAGTGGATAGAGCTCAGGCCTTGGAGTGAGGAGGACCTGAGTTCATATTCGGCCTCAGACATTTGATACTTATTAGCTGTGTGACCCTGGGCAAGTCACTTGACCCCAATAGCCTCATCAAAAAAAAAATGCTTTGTAAACAACTAAATAAATATAAGGTTATTATTGTGAGGCTTCAGCATATGTGGTAGCACTTTAAAACGAAAAAATATTATCCTTTTAAAGCACAGGCATAACCACAATGCCTCCCCACTCATGTAGCTTCAGTGCTCTGTTGTCTCTTGGGTAGAATGGAATGTCTACGTGTTTTTAGGACCCTCCACAGTCTGGCAGCAGCCTATCTTTCTAGATTGCTGCACTGTTCTGTGATTCGTGATGTTCTGTTTCCCACCACCATGCCTCTGCTAAGGATGTCCCTTGTGTCTAGAATACTCCTTCCTCCTCACCAACATCTCCTAGAACCCTTCGATGCCCTAATGAAGTAGCTCAGGTGCCATTTTGACATGAGGACTCTCTTGATCCCAGTGGTTAGGGTTCCCAAATAACTTTGTGTTTATTTACTTCATGTACATTTTGTATTCACTCATCTATGTATATATATTTTTGTCCCTTCAGAATGTAAACTCCCTGAAAGTAGGGACTGTGTGATCTTTGTAATCCCAGCGCTTAGCGCAGTGCCTTGGACATAGTAGGTACTTAATACTTGTTGAATTGAACTGAACCTATATTTGAGTTATTATATGGTTGTCATGAATCGATGAATATTTTCATTAGCTAATTGGTAACTGTTTTGAAGAAAATTATATGAAAACAAAGTATGAAAGTGTGAAAACTTATGAAATGAAAATTTACAAATTAAAATAATATGAAAACACAAACAGTCTCTCTACCCTTTCTTTCGCCTTTTTGACCTAGTTTTGATTAAACTTTGCCTTTTGTTGTAACTACCTCAGAACATGCGGTGGTGTCTGATACACAGTGAGTGCATAATAAATGTATGTTCACTGATTTTCCACAAGCGTACATTTTAGGGACTTTTGATGGGCCCCCAAACAACTTACTCAGTTTTCAAAGTATCAGTCAGCCCAAGCATTTATTAAGTACCTACTAGGCCCAAGTGCTAAACGGGATACAAAGAAAAGTAAAAGGCAGTCCCTGTCCTCAAGGAGATCACAGGCTAATGGGGCAACAACATGTAAACAACTAGATACAAACAGGGTATTTATTTTTCAGTTGTATCCGAGTCTTCATTACCCCATTTGGAGTTTTCTTGGCAAAGATACTGGAATGGTTGCCATTTCTTTCCCCAGATCATTTTACAGATGAGGAAACCGAGGCAAACAGGGTTAAGTGACTTGCCCAAGGTCACACAGCTAGTGAGCGTCTGAGGTCAGATTTGAACTTAGGTCTTCCTGACTCCAGGCCCAGCACTCTATCCACTGTACTATCTAACTGCCCAAACAAGATATAGACAGGAAAAATTGCATATATCGATAAAGAGAAGTGATTAATTAGCATGGAAGGCCAGCTGACAGGCACCAAGATGAATACAAGAAAAACATGACACATCGGGAAGAGTAATGTCTTTCAGATTTGGGTTCTATTCCTACCCTTGCCATTTACTACATAGGTGACTTTGGTTGAAACTTTCACCTTCAGGTTTCAGTTTCCTTATCTAACAAAATGGGGTGGTAGGTGGACTAGATGACTTTAAAATCCCTTCTAGCACTAAATATATGATCCTTGGAGTTATTATACCACTCCTCCTTCCCTTCCTGGGAACCCCGATTTACCAGAGGTCATCTCAACAACCAATCAGCTGATTTTAGAGTCTTCCTGGCTTCATTTCCCCCTTAGCTCAAGGAGGGTACACACGAGATGGAATAATTGCCTTTCTCTTTAATTTCATTGAAAAGTTACTCTGCTGAATTTACTTGTCTCTGATGAGGAAGAGAAGCTGAAGGATCATACTTCTAAGCTATAGACAGTTCTTCTCTTCATACCCTGTGCCCTTCACCTCTTCTGCTGTGCCAGCTATGTTTTAAGACAGGGCTTAACTGATCTTCCATCTTTAGACAGACAGTCTTAAATATCCTTGTAACTGCATCTTAAAGTCTGATTTGGCTAAGTCGTCCACCTAAATTACAGCCATATTGCATGTGGAGAATAAAGTAATATGACAACAAAATAATGTGATTCTTGAATACCTGCTTCCTTTATTGAAGGCCACAAAGAGAATATATAACTAAGTGTGTATTTGGCTGACAAATAGGAGATAGGGTATTTTTCTTTTTTTCTTTCTTTCTTTCTTTCTTTCTTTCTTTCTTTCTTTCTTTCTTTTTTTACAAGTCAGAGACATGGCATAGTGCATAGAGAATTGACCTTAGGTCCAGAAGATCTGAATTCAAATTCCACCTCTGACACATCCTGGCTGTGTAATCTTGGACAAATCTGTTAACCTCTCAGTACTCTAGGAAACTTTCTGAGAGAGAAGGTTGTAGAGAAGATGGCTAGCCTACTTTGGTAGAGTGGATTTCCTTACCTGCGAGTTCCCTAAACCATTGAAATCACAGGTGCCGTTCCTATGCCTATTCTAATCAAGTCCTATACCTAAAACCACATTTTGCATTACCTTAAATTGAAATAAACAACCTGGAGTCGTCTTTGATGAAAAACATTTCCACAGTAGAGAAAGACAAAAACACTTGCTTAAACTTTGTCTCCAGGGATAAAATGCTGAATTAAGTCTTAAAGAAAACGTCATCAATTAAGGCTGACTTAGTTTAGATATTTGTGATAGTTTAGGCAGGGATGGAGCTAAAGTTTATCTTTGAATTATCTGTGAGTTTACCAGAACTCAGAAAGCAAATGGATAACACAAACCAAATTTCAAGTGAAGTATTTACCTACTTAAGAAAATGCACTTTACCTGCCCTGGAGCAGGAGGACCTGAGTTCAAATCTGGCCTCAGACACGTGATACTCACTAGCTGTGTGACCCTGGGCAAGTCACTTAACCCCAATTGCCTTACCAAAAAAAAAATGCGCTTTAGAAGTCTCTGCAATTACTATGCAAGCAGAGGTCAGTGCTTCTAGGCTGGTGTTAATTCCAAATCATTTTAAAGTGTTCTTTATTTTTATGATGAATTTGATAAACATCAGCAAATAGGAATATGTTCATATGCAGTGGAAAGAAAAGAGGATTGTATGTGACAGTGAAATCTCTGTTATATCCTGATTTGTTTAAATGTATATGGTAAAAGTAACATGGAACTCCTACCTCTGCTTTGTTTGTCTGCGTCTCCTTCTGAACTGCCTTCTGCTCTCTCCTATGCATATTAAAGAATATTTTGTTGTTTTTCTTTTATTCTGTTCTCTTTAAAATATTACCTTTATAAATAAAATATTAAATTTATTAATAAATAAAATATCTTTATAAATAAAATATTATATTTATAAAACATAATGCTATCATTATACCCCACTCTCCCCCAATAAACCTCCTTTTATAGTATATAAGAGTATAGTAAGCAAAATAAATCTTTACATTCAGCTGCTTTACTTCAAATGCCCCCATCTGAAAAATATCTCTTGTTCTGCAGCCACCCCTGTCCAGAGGTGAGAAATATGAGTTATGGACAGTTTTCTAGAGTAGCTGAGGGTCATACATACACACACATACATATATAAATATATATCATAATTCTTAAGTCTATCACCATGTTTTCCTTTTTAGTGCTGCAAAGGAATTGTAATACAGGAATGATTGTATAAATTGTTCTCTGGGTTCTTTTCACTTCACTCTGGATCAGTTTATATAATTCTTCCCAGCTATCTCTGAATCCATCCCTTCTGTTATTTCTTCCAGCACTATAATATCCCATTGCATTCACTTACCATAGTTTATTCAGCCATTCTTCAGTTGATGGTCATCCACTCAATTTCCAGTTCTTCGATACAACAAAAAGTACTGTGTAGTATTTTTGCACATATATGGATCTTTTCCCCCTTTCTCTAATCTCTTTGGGATATGACATAAGCCTAGTAGGATTTCTAATCACTCTTACTTGTTCATGAAGCAGGATCTTTTTTAGGGAACACTTAGGATAGTTTCAGTTCTTGGATATATGATACAATTTATGTCATTTGACATTTAATTAATCAGAACTTTCCATTACTGCCTGCTTGTATCTACAGTACAGTGAATGAAAACCGATGTTCATTATGATGACCTTGAGCCACTGAATAATTTGGAACTGCCTCTTCATCATCAAATCATTAATCATCTAATCATCAAAGATTAACTAATATTTAGTTAAATTTTAGTTATAGTATGATGTCTGTTTTGTTCTAATTCTTTGGAAAAAATGTTCCCACCCCAAGAAGTGAGAGAGTGCCCTTCCCCCATTCTTGGCAGAGATGGGATATTGTAGGAGTAGAACATTGAATATAGTGTCAGATTCAATTGACTGTGTGTTGCTTAATTTTGCTAATTTGCTTTTTTCCCCACTTTCTCTTTTTTTAAAAAAAATCTTGATTTCAACGGGTGGCTTACTGGGTAGGAGAGGGAAATTGATACATTTGGAAGTAAAGGTAATGAAAAAAGGTATCAAAAAATTTTAAAAAGAAAAAATATCCTATGCAGTGTATTTAGAGAATAATATATACACATAGATAGATACACACACCGTCTCTGTCTGTCTACCTATCCATCCATCTTTCTAGGCAATATATTCCTGGGTTTAAGAGATAGCGTGACACAGTGGATGACAGTACTGGTTGGTTTTGGGGTCAGGAAGACTTGGGTTCAAATCCTTTTCTTACCAAATACTGGCTTTGTGACCCTGGACAAGCCATTTTACCTCTGAGCCCTTCCAGGAAAATCTCTAAGATTACAAATAGCAGAATAGATCCCTGTCTGCATTGATAAAGGAACACCCCACATATATGATATCACAGGTCTGGTATTTAAAAAGAAACAAATCTACAAAAGCCACTACTAAACCTCAGTTCAAATCCTACCTGCTACATATCCTAGTTACATGACCACAGGCAGGCTGCTTCGATGCTCTGTGCCTCAGTTTCCTCATTAGTAAATGGTGACTGGATTATTGTGAGGCTCAAATGGAATAACGGAGGCAAAGTTCTCCCTAACATCCAATCTCATACTTGTTCTTATGGTAACTCTAATTTAATCAGAATATTTGATTCACTAGGCCAAACTATGTACTAAATGAGAACCTATTTAGAAGTATGGGTCCTTTAGTCAACTTTTTACAACATAGATTTTAATAAATCAATTCTAACAAGTTCTTGAAACAGGTCATCAGAAATGGTAAGATTTTTTGTTTTGCTTTGCTCTTTGCCTTAGTGTGTTTTCTATTTAATCTCCCCCATCCCTGATACACCCAGGAACATGGCGTCTCTTGGTCCAGAGAATGTTTGTAACCCCTCTCTGGTCATCTTTTTGCAGAAGGAGAGCTTGAAGCCGAGTGGTTGCAAGATGTGGGTTTATCAACACTAATCTCAGGAGCTGAAGAGGAAGATGGACAGGCCTTACTCTCTACCTTGACTCGAACCCAGGCAGCTGCAGTCCAAAAGAGATACAACACCTATACTCAGACCATGAGGAAGAAGAACAAACACTCCGTCAGAGATGTCCGAGACATCTTTGGAGTTGCCGAGTCTCCTGTGAGTAACGAATATGCTCTACAAATGTTTTATTATTTGTTTTAAATTGAAAGCAAAGGCTAGGTAAGGCTAAATCAGTTCATTTTAATTGGAAAGAAAATGACAGGAGCATAGTACAAAGTTTTACAGACCATGACCTAAAAATGATAAATCTCTATCCTTCATCTGCAATGTCTCATTCAAACTCAAATTCACTCCCTCTCTTTCTGGAAGTTGGAGAGTTATTTTGGCAATGACGCAGGTTTTGGTTGGCATGCAGCACTGAGGTATTTACTTACTAATCTAAGCACTGGGGTGAAACCCTGTGATCAGGCAGATCAATGGGGGTATGCATGTGGCATTCTAAACCTGCAGGAATATTGGTTTAAAATGGTAGGTGTGCATTAATGGCTTTTATATTTCTGATGAAAGCAAATCATGTCAAAGAAAGAAACTCAGGATTTTCAATCAAATATTATAGAGGTAGATGAATGTTCTAAAAAGATATGTATCAAAATTTAGTGAAAGACACATGTCACATATTTAGTGAAAAATACAAGATTTAATTCCATTTTATTTATAGCTGTTTTGTGGCCCCAATTTTCCAATGAGTTTGCCATTTTGTAAGGGAATTTGCTTCTGTTTCTGTTTCTGATTTTTCATTCATTCATCTCTTTAACAATGTTCACATTTGTGTAGACTTTACATGTAATATCTTTCTAGTCCTTAAAACATTCTCTTGAAATAGGTAGTGCCAGTATTATTACTTCTGTTTTAAAAATGAGGAAGCTAAAGGTCAGAAGCTCAGTTAAATGACCTGTCCAAGGTCACACATTTGGCGAGTAGGACTCAAACACAGATCCTATCACTCCTCCTGTGTTTTTGCTTCCTAGCTCATGAATGGAGCTACTACTCTGTGTAAAGCGCCATATTGTGTATTGTGTATTATGTATTGTCCCAATTGGAAATCAAAGAGTAAAAGGCAGGGGTGGGGGGAATGGGGAGGTATTATAAAGAGGTCAGTAGGAAACAAAGCCTGGTATAATGGATTCAGAAGATTTGGATTCAGATCATATGCTTTAGTGGAAATGATCTGGGTCCAAAATCCTGGTCTGCTACATTTCTAACCTTGGGAAAGTTACCTTGGACCTTGAATCTTTTGGAGGTTTCCTCATCTGTAGGAAAAGGGAATTAGACTACACCGGGAGTTCTCACCCTTTTTGTGCCATGGACCCCTTTGGCTTTAGCCCTGTTAGATCTCAGAACTCCTTTTCAGTGAGACAGAATGAGTTATGATGTCAAGGGAGTTTGAGCTGTAGAATAGAGAAGAGGGAGGTCATAGTGAATAAAGTGTCTCAGTTCTATGATTTTGTCATAAATAAAGCAGGTCTTCCCTTCTCAAGAATGAAAACAAAAAGTTGTTTGTCATTGGGTGTCTATCTGAATTATTAGCATAGTTGCCTCAACCCTTTAATTCATTTTGTCCATATTAGTCTCGCTTTCACAGAATTCTTTCAGTGGTAGAATTTTTGTTTATTTGACATGAATATTATCTGGCATATTCGGTACAAAAACTCTCTAGGTTCCAAAGAAATATAGGTCAAACCCAATATGCCGCTAGTTCTTCAGTGGAAGTAGTAGTAGTAGTAGTAGTAGTAGTAGTAGTAGTAGTAGTAGTAG